>NW_026516261.1:0-291279 GCF_025602895.1 Polychytrium aggregatum
CTGTGACCCAGCAACGAAATTGTATCATCGCAATACGACTGAGAAGCGTGGGTTCGGTTCTACATGTGTTACTGGTATGACGAGGGAAGGGGGGAGTGGAGGGGGCTGTGATGTCGGATGGTTGTCTGGATCTATATGATCTGGGCAGTTCTATGGGGCCACTCTATAGTGGGCCTGGGATCTGGGATCTGGGAAGTCCTTGGGATCTCGCCAGGGCTGCCTGGGTCGGAAAGAAAAAAAAAACCTCAAAGACCGAGGGATCAGGATCCTAGGAAGATCCCAACTAGCCCCCAGCATGATCCTAGCAAGAACCCAGCAAGATCCCAGGGCTTGGATATCCCCCAAGGTTTTTTTTTTCCAGAGGCTGCCTGGTCGGCCGGGTCTTCTTGGGACTTCCCAGATCCCAATATTGACTTCACAGGTGCACGTGAAGCCATCCAGCGGGCTGTAGTGGGCTCCATTGGGTTCCAATGGATTCCAGTTGGTTCCAATGATCCCAGGGCCTATCGGGGCTGTGATGTCGGATGGTTGTCTGGATCTATATGATCTGGGCAGTTCTATGGGGCCACTCTATAGTGGGCTTGGGATCTGGGAAGTGGGATGTCCTCTGGATCTATCCAGGGCCACCTGGGTTAGAAAAAAAAAATAGAAAATATCTCTGGGAGATCCCAGCTAGGCCCCAGCAAGATCTTTGACAGATCCCAGGGCTTGGGTATTCTCCGAGGTTTTTTTGATTTTTTTTTTTTCTTCAGAGGCTTGGTCGCCTGCAGGAACCTTTGGGAACTTCCCAGATCCCATTATGAGATCCCAGGGCCTATCGGGGATGGGATGGGATGGTATGTCGGATGGATCTCTGGATCTATATGATCTGGCCAGTTCTATGGGGTCACTCTATAGTGGACCTGGGATCTGGGATCTGGGATGTCCTCTGGGTTTTGCCTGGGGGCTCTCTGGGTCGGAAATAAAAAAAATATCCTCAGCGACCAAGGGATCAAGATCCCAGGGAGATCCAAACTAGCCCCCAGCAATGTTCTCCCAAGATCCCAGGATTTGGATATTCTCCCAGTTTTATTGTTGTGTTTTGTTTTTGTTTTTTTTTCTTCGGAGGCTCCCTGGTCGGCCGGGTATTTTCGAACTTCCAAGATCCCAGATCCCATAATGAGATCACAGGTGCACGTGGAGCCATCCAGACAATGTCTAGGTTCAAAGGCAACTGCTGACCGTCGGTCAATCCTGCACCTCACAATGCATAGCACTGTTACCCTCTATTGATCTTCATACATATGTTCTACTACTACTGCTCTGATACTACTACTGATACTGATACTGATACTGATACTGATACTGATACTGATACTGATACTGATACTGATACTGATACTGATACTGATACTGATACTGATACTGATACTGATACTGATACTGATACTGATACTGATACTGATACTGATACTGATACTGATACTGATACTGATACTGTATGATTCTCTACCTTCCCAATTGAATCATGATCAATAAGAAGAAATGAAAGACACAGAAGAAGATGAAGACTTGAAGAATGATAAGAAACACATAGTAGTTTAGAATGGTAGTCGATTGGACATAGTGTTCCATAATAGAGAGGAATGGTGCAAGCTGTGGATGGTTGTGTGGTGTGGTGTGCCCCCATCCTCGCCTATACTGATATGAGGTACAATCACGGTGATGCGGGATGCAAACGCCAACATCGAAATCACAAACCGGAACCAGAACCTAACCCTGACCTGACCACAGAAGCCCAGTCAAAAACAACTGTGTCATCCATCTGGCCCTCTAACCTAAACTCTAAGGTCTAATCTCTAACCTAACCTAACCCTGATGAACGTACTCTCATTGTGGTCAGCCTAAACTGTTGGCGTATATGTAGGCTGAAGGCAAGGGCGTGGGAATAGGCTAAACATCGGCCCACGAAGGGCGGTGGCTCTACCAGTGGCAGTTCATGTCTTTGGGAAACACAGGAGTGTCCACTGTGACCCAGCAACGAAATTGTATCATCGCAATACGACTGAGAAGCGTGGGTTCGGTTCTACATGTGTTACTGGTATGACGAGGGAAGGGGGGAGTGGAGGGGGCTGTGATGTCGGATGGTTGTCTGGATCTATATGATCTGGGCAGTTCTATGGGGCCACTCTATAGTGGGCCTGGGATCTGGGATCTGGGAAGTCCTTGGGATCTCGCCAGGGCTGCCTGGGTCGGAAAGAAAAAAAAAACCTCAAAGACCGAGGGATCAGGATCCTAGGAAGATCCCAACTAGCCCCCAGCATGATCCTAGCAAGAACCCAGCAAGATCCCAGGGCTTGGATATCCCCCAAGGTTTTTTTTTTCCAGAGGCTGCCTGGTCGGCCGGGTCTTCTTGGGACTTCCCAGATCCCAATATTGACTTCACAGGTGCACGTGAAGCCATCCAGCGGGCTGTAGTGGGCTCCATTGGGTTCCAATGGATTCCAGTTGGTTCCAATGATCCCAGGGCCTATCGGGGCTGTGATGTCGGATGGTTGTCTGGATCTATATGATCTGGGCAGTTCTATGGGGCCACTCTATAGTGGGCTTGGGATCTGGGAAGTGGGATGTCCTCTGGATCTATCCAGGGCCACCTGGGTTAGAAAAAAAAAATAGAAAATATCTCTGGGAGATCCCAGCTAGGCCCCAGCAAGATCTTTGACAGATCCCAGGGTGTTATGAACGTGACTGACAGTCGCGCGACACGTCACTCATGATCCACCCTGCATGGCCACATGGTCATGATTCATGACCGTGGGAAACATAGGATCGGAGACTAAATATATTCTCCGAAGGGCGAGCGGGGGGGGGAGTAGGCATAGACTTAAATAGACCACCCCGCTCCCCTCCTGATGAACGCTAGTGAATTATCACTTCTAATAAACGATTATCACTCTCCTTGTCTGTCCCTGTTCCCGTCCCGTCCTAGCTCCCCTGTCCCTGCCCTTGATTCCCCTGCCCTGCCCTCGCCAATTCCTGACACAGGGCTTGGGTATTCTCCGAGGTTTTTTTGATTTTTTTTTTTCTTCAGAGGCTTGGTCGCCTGCAGGAACCTTTGGGAACTTCCCAGATCCCATTATGAGATCCCAGGGCCTATCGGGGATGGGATGGGATGGTATGTCGGATGGATCTCTGGATCTATATGATCTGGCCAGTTCTATGGGGTCACTCTATAGTGGACCTGGGATCTGGGATCTGGGATGTCCTCTGGGTTTTGCCTGGGGGCTCTCTGGGTCGGAAATAAAAAAAATATCCTCAGCGACCAAGGGATCAAGATCCCAGGGAGATCCAAACTAGCCCCCAGCAATGTTCTCCCAAGATCCCAGGATTTGGATATTCTCCCAGTTTTATTGTTGTGTTTTGTTTTTGTTTTTTTTTCTTCGGAGGCTCCCTGGTCGGCCGGGTATTTTCGAACTTCCAAGATCCCAGATCCCATAATGAGATCACAGGTGCACGTGGAGCCATCCAGACAATGTCTAGGTTCAAAGGCAACTGCTGACCGTCGGTCAATCCTGCACCTCACAATGCATAGCACTGTTACCCTCTATTGATCTTCATACATATGTTCTACTACTACTGCTCTGATACTACTACTGATACTGATACTGATACTGATACTGATACTGATACTGATACTGATACTGATACTGATACTGATACTGATACTGATACTGATACTGATACTGATACTGATACTGATACTGATACTGATACTGATACTGATACTGATACTGATACTGATACTGATACTGTATGATTCTCTACCTTCCCAATTGAATCATGATCAATAAGAAGAAATGAAAGACACAGAAGAAGATGAAGACTTGAAGAATGATAAGAAACACATAGTAGTTTAGAATGGTAGTCGATTGGACATAGTGTTCCATAATAGAGAGGAATGGTGCAAGCTGTGGATGGTTGTGTGGTGTGGTGTGCCCCCATCCTCGCCTATACTGATATGAGGTACAATCACGGTGATGCGGGATGCAAACGCCAACATCGAAATCACAAACCGGAACCAGAACCTAACCCTGACCTGACCACAGAAGCCCAGTCAAAAACAACTGTGTCATCCATCTGGCCCTCTAACCTAAACTCTAAGGTCTAATCTCTAACCTAACCTAACCCTGATGAACGTACTCTCATTGTGGTCAGCCTAAACTGTTGGCGTATATGTAGGCTGAAGGCAAGGGCGTGGGAATAGGCTAAACATCGGCCCACGAAGGGCGGTGGCTCTACCAGTGGCAGTTCATGTCTTTGGGAAACACAGGAGTGTCCACTGTGACCCAGCAACGAAATTGTATCATCGCAATACGACTGAGAAGCGTGGGTTCGGTTCTACATGTGTTACTGGTATGACGAGGGAAGGGGGGAGTGGAGGGGGCTGTGATGTCGGATGGTTGTCTGGATCTATATGATCTGGGCAGTTCTATGGGGCCACTCTATAGTGGGCCTGGGATCTGGGATCTGGGAAGTCCTTGGGATCTCGCCAGGGCTGCCTGGGTCGGAAAGAAAAAAAAAACCTCAAAGACCGAGGGATCAGGATCCTAGGAAGATCCCAACTAGCCCCCAGCATGATCCTAGCAAGAACCCAGCAAGATCCCAGGGCTTGGATATCCCCCAAGGTTTTTTTTTTCCAGAGGCTGCCTGGTCGGCCGGGTCTTCTTGGGACTTCCCAGATCCCAATATTGACTTCACAGGTGCACGTGAAGCCATCCAGCGGGCTGTAGTGGGCTCCATTGGGTTCCAATGGATTCCAGTTGGTTCCAATGATCCCAGGGCCTATCGGGGCTGTGATGTCGGATGGTTGTCTGGATCTATATGATCTGGGCAGTTCTATGGGGCCACTCTATAGTGGGCTTGGGATCTGGGAAGTGGGATGTCCTCTGGATCTATCCAGGGCCACCTGGGTTAGAAAAAAAAAATAGAAAATATCTCTGGGAGATCCCAGCTAGGCCCCAGCAAGATCTTTGACAGATCCCAGGGTGTTATGAACGTGACTGACAGTCGCGCGACACGTCACTCATGATCCACCCTGCATGGCCACATGGTCATGATTCATGACCGTGGGAAACATAGGATCGGAGACTAAATATATTCTCCGAAGGGCGAGCGGGGGGGGGAGTAGGCATAGACTTAAATAGACCACCCCGCTCCCCTCCTGATGAACGCTAGTGAATTATCACTTCTAATAAACGATTATCACTCTCCTTGTCTGTCCCTGTTCCCGTCCCGTCCTAGCTCCCCTGTCCCTGCCCTTGATTCCCCTGCCCTGCCCTCGCCAATTCCTGACACAGGGCTTGGGTATTCTCCGAGGTTTTTTTGATTTTTTTTTTTCTTCAGAGGCTTGGTCGC
Organism: Polychytrium aggregatum; assembly: GCF_025602895.1. Classification (NCBI taxonomy): domain Eukaryota; kingdom Fungi; phylum Chytridiomycota; class Chytridiomycetes; order Polychytriales; genus Polychytrium; species Polychytrium aggregatum. Next base: position 5,395 of record NW_026516261.1, read on the forward strand.
CTGCAGGAACCTTTGGGAACTTCCCAGATCCCATTATGAGATCCCAGGGCCTATCGGGGATGGGATGGGATGGTATGTCGGATGGATCTCTGGATCTATATGATCTGGCCAGTTCTATGGGGTCACTCTATAGTGGACCTGGGATCTGGGATCTGGGATGTCCTCTGGGTTTTGCCTGGGGGCTCTCTGGGTCGGAAATAAAAAAAATATCCTCAGCGACCAAGGGATCAAGATCCCAGGGAGATCCAAACTAGCCCCCAGCAATGTTCTCCCAAGATCCCAGGATTTGGATATTCTCCCAGTTTTATTGTTGTGTTTTGTTTTTGTTTTTTTTTCTTCGGAGGCTCCCTGGTCGGCCGGGTATTTTCGAACTTCCAAGATCCCAGATCCCATAATGAGATCACAGGTGCACGTGGAGCCATCCAGACAATGTCTAGGTTCAAAGGCAACTGCTGACCGTCGGTCAATCCTGCACCTCACAATGCATAGCACTGTTACCCTCTATTGATCTTCATACATATGTTCTACTACTACTGCTCTGATACTACTACTGATACTGATACTGATACTGATACTGATACTGATACTGATACTGATACTGATACTGATACTGATACTGATACTGATACTGATACTGATACTGATACTGATACTGATACTGATACTGATACTGATACTGATACTGATACTGATACTGATACTGATACTGATACTGTATGATTCTCTACCTTCCCAATTGAATCATGATCAATAAGAAGAAATGAAAGACACAGAAGAAGATGAAGACTTGAAGAATGATAAGAAACACATAGTAGTTTAGAATGGTAGTCGATTGGACATAGTGTTCCATAATAGAGAGGAATGGTGCAAGCTGTGGATGGTTGTGTGGTGTGGTGTGCCCCCATCCTCGCCTATACTGATATGAGGTACAATCACGGTGATGCGGGATGCAAACGCCAACATCGAAATCACAAACCGGAACCAGAACCTAACCCTGACCTGACCACAGAAGCCCAGTCAAAAACAACTGTGTCATCCATCTGGCCCTCTAACCTAAACTCTAAGGTCTAATCTCTAACCTAACCTAACCCTGATGAACGTACTCTCATTGTGGTCAGCCTAAACTGTTGGCGTATATGTAGGCTGAAGGCAAGGGCGTGGGAATAGGCTAAACATCGGCCCACGAAGGGCGGTGGCTCTACCAGTGGCAGTTCATGTCTTTGGGAAACACAGGAGTGTCCACTGTGACCCAGCAACGAAATTGTATCATCGCAATACGACTGAGAAGCGTGGGTTCGGTTCTACATGTGTTACTGGTATGACGAGGGAAGGGGGGAGTGGAGGGGGCTGTGATGTCGGATGGTTGTCTGGATCTATATGATCTGGGCAGTTCTATGGGGCCACTCTATAGTGGGCCTGGGATCTGGGATCTGGGAAGTCCTTGGGATCTCGCCAGGGCTGCCTGGGTCGGAAAGAAAAAAAAAACCTCAAAGACCGAGGGATCAGGATCCTAGGAAGATCCCAACTAGCCCCCAGCATGATCCTAGCAAGAACCCAGCAAGATCCCAGGGCTTGGATATCCCCCAAGGTTTTTTTTTTCCAGAGGCTGCCTGGTCGGCCGGGTCTTCTTGGGACTTCCCAGATCCCAATATTGACTTCACAGGTGCACGTGAAGCCATCCAGCGGGCTGTAGTGGGCTCCATTGGGTTCCAATGGATTCCAGTTGGTTCCAATGATCCCAGGGCCTATCGGGGCTGTGATGTCGGATGGTTGTCTGGATCTATATGATCTGGGCAGTTCTATGGGGCCACTCTATAGTGGGCTTGGGATCTGGGAAGTGGGATGTCCTCTGGATCTATCCAGGGCCACCTGGGTTAGAAAAAAAAAATAGAAAATATCTCTGGGAGATCCCAGCTAGGCCCCAGCAAGATCTTTGACAGATCCCAGGGCTTGGGTATTCTCCGAGGTTTTTTTGATTTTTTTTTTTTCTTCAGAGGCTTGGTCGCCTGCAGGAACCTTTGGGAACTTCCCAGATCCCATTATGAGATCCCAGGGCCTATCGGGGATGGGATGGGATGGTATGTCGGATGGATCTCTGGATCTATATGATCTGGCCAGTTCTATGGGGTCACTCTATAGTGGACCTGGGATCTGGGATCTGGGATGTCCTCTGGGTTTTGCCTGGGGGCTCTCTGGGTCGGAAATAAAAAAAATATCCTCAGCGACCAAGGGATCAAGATCCCAGGGAGATCCAAACTAGCCCCCAGCAATGTTCTCCCAAGATCCCAGGATTTGGATATTCTCCCAGTTTTATTGTTGTGTTTTGTTTTTGTTTTTTTTTCTTCGGAGGCTCCCTGGTCGGCCGGGTATTTTCGAACTTCCAAGATCCCAGATCCCATAATGAGATCACAGGTGCACGTGGAGCCATCCAGACAATGTCTAGGTTCAAAGGCAACTGCTGACCGTCGGTCAATCCTGCACCTCACAATGCATAGCACTGTTACCCTCTATTGATCTTCATACATATGTTCTACTACTACTGCTCTGATACTACTACTGATACTGATACTGATACTGATACTGATACTGATACTGATACTGATACTGATACTGATACTGATACTGATACTGATACTGATACTGATACTGATACTGATACTGATACTGATACTGATACTGATACTGATACTGATACTGATACTGATACTGATACTGATACTGTATGATTCTCTACCTTCCCAATTGAATCATGATCAATAAGAAGAAATGAAAGACACAGAAGAAGATGAAGACTTGAAGAATGATAAGAAACACATAGTAGTTTAGAATGGTAGTCGATTGGACATAGTGTTCCATAATAGAGAGGAATGGTGCAAGCTGTGGATGGTTGTGTGGTGTGGTGTGCCCCCATCCTCGCCTATACTGATATGAGGTACAATCACGGTGATGCGGGATGCAAACGCCAACATCGAAATCACAAACCGGAACCAGAACCTAACCCTGACCTGACCACAGAAGCCCAGTCAAAAACAACTGTGTCATCCATCTGGCCCTCTAACCTAAACTCTAAGGTCTAATCTCTAACCTAACCTAACCCTGATGAACGTACTCTCATTGTGGTCAGCCTAAACTGTTGGCGTATATGTAGGCTGAAGGCAAGGGCGTGGGAATAGGCTAAACATCGGCCCACGAAGGGCGGTGGCTCTACCAGTGGCAGTTCATGTCTTTGGGAAACACAGGAGTGTCCACTGTGACCCAGCAACGAAATTGTATCATCGCAATACGACTGAGAAGCGTGGGTTCGGTTCTACATGTGTTACTGGTATGACGAGGGAAGGGGGGAGTGGAGGGGGCTGTGATGTCGGATGGTTGTCTGGATCTATATGATCTGGGCAGTTCTATGGGGCCACTCTATAGTGGGCCTGGGATCTGGGATCTGGGAAGTCCTTGGGATCTCGCCAGGGCTGCCTGGGTCGGAAAGAAAAAAAAAACCTCAAAGACCGAGGGATCAGGATCCTAGGAAGATCCCAACTAGCCCCCAGCATGATCCTAGCAAGAACCCAGCAAGATCCCAGGGCTTGGATATCCCCCAAGGTTTTTTTTTTCCAGAGGCTGCCTGGTCGGCCGGGTCTTCTTGGGACTTCCCAGATCCCAATATTGACTTCACAGGTGCACGTGAAGCCATCCAGCGGGCTGTAGTGGGCTCCATTGGGTTCCAATGGATTCCAGTTGGTTCCAATGATCCCAGGGCCTATCGGGGCTGTGATGTCGGATGGTTGTCTGGATCTATATGATCTGGGCAGTTCTATGGGGCCACTCTATAGTGGGCTTGGGATCTGGGAAGTGGGATGTCCTCTGGATCTATCCAGGGCCACCTGGGTTAGAAAAAAAAAATAGAAAATATCTCTGGGAGATCCCAGCTAGGCCCCAGCAAGATCTTTGACAGATCCCAGGGTGTTATGAACGTGACTGACAGTCGCGCGACACGTCACTCATGATCCACCCTGCATGGCCACATGGTCATGATTCATGACCGTGGGAAACATAGGATCGGAGACTAAATATATTCTCCGAAGGGCGAGCGGGGGGGGGAGTAGGCATAGACTTAAATAGACCACCCCGCTCCCCTCCTGATGAACGCTAGTGAATTATCACTTCTAATAAACGATTATCACTCTCCTTGTCTGTCCCTGTTCCCGTCCCGTCCTAGCTCCCCTGTCCCTGCCCTTGATTCCCCTGCCCTGCCCTCGCCAATTCCTGACACAGGGCTTGGGTATTCTCCGAGGTTTTTTTGATTTTTTTTTTTCTTCAGAGGCTTGGTCGCCTGCAGGAACCTTTGGGAACTTCCCAGATCCCATTATGAGATCCCAGGGCCTATCGGGGATGGGATGGGATGGTATGTCGGATGGATCTCTGGATCTATATGATCTGGCCAGTTCTATGGGGTCACTCTATAGTGGACCTGGGATCTGGGATCTGGGATGTCCTCTGGGTTTTGCCTGGGGGCTCTCTGGGTCGGAAATAAAAAAAATATCCTCAGCGACCAAGGGATCAAGATCCCAGGGAGATCCAAACTAGCCCCCAGCAATGTTCTCCCAAGATCCCAGGATTTGGATATTCTCCCAGTTTTATTGTTGTGTTTTGTTTTTGTTTTTTTTTCTTCGGAGGCTCCCTGGTCGGCCGGGTATTTTCGAACTTCCAAGATCCCAGATCCCATAATGAGATCACAGGTGCACGTGGAGCCATCCAGACAATGTCTAGGTTCAAAGGCAACTGCTGACCGTCGGTCAATCCTGCACCTCACAATGCATAGCACTGTTACCCTCTATTGATCTTCATACATATGTTCTACTACTACTGCTCTGATACTACTACTGATACTGATACTGATACTGATACTGATACTGATACTGATACTGATACTGATACTGATACTGATACTGATACTGATACTGATACTGATACTGATACTGATACTGATACTGATACTGATACTGATACTGATACTGATACTGATACTGATACTGATACTGTATGATTCTCTACCTTCCCAATTGAATCATGATCAATAAGAAGAAATGAAAGACACAGAAGAAGATGAAGACTTGAAGAATGATAAGAAACACATAGTAGTTTAGAATGGTAGTCGATTGGACATAGTGTTCCATAATAGAGAGGAATGGTGCAAGCTGTGGATGGTTGTGTGGTGTGGTGTGCCCCCATCCTCGCCTATACTGATATGAGGTACAATCACGGTGATGCGGGATGCAAACGCCAACATCGAAATCACAAACCGGAACCAGAACCTAACCCTGACCTGACCACAGAAGCCCAGTCAAAAACAACTGTGTCATCCATCTGGCCCTCTAACCTAAACTCTAAGGTCTAATCTCTAACCTAACCTAACCCTGATGAACGTACTCTCATTGTGGTCAGCCTAAACTGTTGGCGTATATGTAGGCTGAAGGCAAGGGCGTGGGAATAGGCTAAACATCGGCCCACGAAGGGCGGTGGCTCTACCAGTGGCAGTTCATGTCTTTGGGAAACACAGGAGTGTCCACTGTGACCCAGCAACGAAATTGTATCATCGCAATACGACTGAGAAGCGTGGGTTCGGTTCTACATGTGTTACTGGTATGACGAGGGAAGGGGGGAGTGGAGGGGGCTGTGATGTCGGATGGTTGTCTGGATCTATATGATCTGGGCAGTTCTATGGGGCCACTCTATAGTGGGCCTGGGATCTGGGATCTGGGAAGTCCTTGGGATCTCGCCAGGGCTGCCTGGGTCGGAAAGAAAAAAAAAACCTCAAAGACCGAGGGATCAGGATCCTAGGAAGATCCCAACTAGCCCCCAGCATGATCCTAGCAAGAACCCAGCAAGATCCCAGGGCTTGGATATCCCCCAAGGTTTTTTTTTTCCAGAGGCTGCCTGGTCGGCCGGGTCTTCTTGGGACTTCCCAGATCCCAATATTGACTTCACAGGTGCACGTGAAGCCATCCAGCGGGCTGTAGTGGGCTCCATTGGGTTCCAATGGATTCCAGTTGGTTCCAATGATCCCAGGGCCTATCGGGGCTGTGATGTCGGATGGTTGTCTGGATCTATATGATCTGGGCAGTTCTATGGGGCCACTCTATAGTGGGCTTGGGATCTGGGAAGTGGGATGTCCTCTGGATCTATCCAGGGCCACCTGGGTTAGAAAAAAAAAATAGAAAATATCTCTGGGAGATCCCAGCTAGGCCCCAGCAAGATCTTTGACAGATCCCAGGGCTTGGGTATTCTCCGAGGTTTTTTTGATTTTTTTTTTTTCTTCAGAGGCTTGGTCGCCTGCAGGAACCTTTGGGAACTTCCCAGATCCCATTATGAGATCCCAGGGCCTATCGGGGATGGGATGGGATGGTATGTCGGATGGATCTCTGGATCTATATGATCTGGCCAGTTCTATGGGGTCACTCTATAGTGGACCTGGGATCTGGGATCTGGGATGTCCTCTGGGTTTTGCCTGGGGGCTCTCTGGGTCGGAAATAAAAAAAATATCCTCAGCGACCAAGGGATCAAGATCCCAGGGAGATCCAAACTAGCCCCCAGCAATGTTCTCCCAAGATCCCAGGATTTGGATATTCTCCCAGTTTTATTGTTGTGTTTTGTTTTTGTTTTTTTTTCTTCGGAGGCTCCCTGGTCGGCCGGGTATTTTCGAACTTCCAAGATCCCAGATCCCATAATGAGATCACAGGTGCACGTGGAGCCATCCAGACAATGTCTAGGTTCAAAGGCAACTGCTGACCGTCGGTCAATCCTGCACCTCACAATGCATAGCACTGTTACCCTCTATTGATCTTCATACATATGTTCTACTACTACTGCTCTGATACTACTACTGATACTGATACTGATACTGATACTGATACTGATACTGATACTGATACTGATACTGATACTGATACTGATACTGATACTGATACTGATACTGATACTGATACTGATACTGATACTGATACTGATACTGATACTGATACTGATACTGATACTGATACTGATACTGTATGATTCTCTACCTTCCCAATTGAATCATGATCAATAAGAAGAAATGAAAGACACAGAAGAAGATGAAGACTTGAAGAATGATAAGAAACACATAGTAGTTTAGAATGGTAGTCGATTGGACATAGTGTTCCATAATAGAGAGGAATGGTGCAAGCTGTGGATGGTTGTGTGGTGTGGTGTGCCCCCATCCTCGCCTATACTGATATGAGGTACAATCACGGTGATGCGGGATGCAAACGCCAACATCGAAATCACAAACCGGAACCAGAACCTAACCCTGACCTGACCACAGAAGCCCAGTCAAAAACAACTGTGTCATCCATCTGGCCCTCTAACCTAAACTCTAAGGTCTAATCTCTAACCTAACCTAACCCTGATGAACGTACTCTCATTGTGGTCAGCCTAAACTGTTGGCGTATATGTAGGCTGAAGGCAAGGGCGTGGGAATAGGCTAAACATCGGCCCACGAAGGGCGGTGGCTCTACCAGTGGCAGTTCATGTCTTTGGGAAACACAGGAGTGTCCACTGTGACCCAGCAACGAAATTGTATCATCGCAATACGACTGAGAAGCGTGGGTTCGGTTCTACATGTGTTACTGGTATGACGAGGGAAGGGGGGAGTGGAGGGGGCTGTGATGTCGGATGGTTGTCTGGATCTATATGATCTGGGCAGTTCTATGGGGCCACTCTATAGTGGGCCTGGGATCTGGGATCTGGGAAGTCCTTGGGATCTCGCCAGGGCTGCCTGGGTCGGAAAGAAAAAAAAAACCTCAAAGACCGAGGGATCAGGATCCTAGGAAGATCCCAACTAGCCCCCAGCATGATCCTAGCAAGAACCCAGCAAGATCCCAGGGCTTGGATATCCCCCAAGGTTTTTTTTTTCCAGAGGCTGCCTGGTCGGCCGGGTCTTCTTGGGACTTCCCAGATCCCAATATTGACTTCACAGGTGCACGTGAAGCCATCCAGCGGGCTGTAGTGGGCTCCATTGGGTTCCAATGGATTCCAGTTGGTTCCAATGATCCCAGGGCCTATCGGGGCTGTGATGTCGGATGGTTGTCTGGATCTATATGATCTGGGCAGTTCTATGGGGCCACTCTATAGTGGGCTTGGGATCTGGGAAGTGGGATGTCCTCTGGATCTATCCAGGGCCACCTGGGTTAGAAAAAAAAAATAGAAAATATCTCTGGGAGATCCCAGCTAGGCCCCAGCAAGATCTTTGACAGATCCCAGGGTGTTATGAACGTGACTGACAGTCGCGCGACACGTCACTCATGATCCACCCTGCATGGCCACATGGTCATGATTCATGACCGTGGGAAACATAGGATCGGAGACTAAATATATTCTCCGAAGGGCGAGCGGGGGGGGGAGTAGGCATAGACTTAAATAGACCACCCCGCTCCCCTCCTGATGAACGCTAGTGAATTATCACTTCTAATAAACGATTATCACTCTCCTTGTCTGTCCCTGTTCCCGTCCCGTCCTAGCTCCCCTGTCCCTGCCCTTGATTCCCCTGCCCTGCCCTCGCCAATTCCTGACACAGGGCTTGGGTATTCTCCGAGGTTTTTTTGATTTTTTTTTTTCTTCAGAGGCTTGGTCGCCTGCAGGAACCTTTGGGAACTTCCCAGATCCCATTATGAGATCCCAGGGCCTATCGGGGATGGGATGGGATGGTATGTCGGATGGATCTCTGGATCTATATGATCTGGCCAGTTCTATGGGGTCACTCTATAGTGGACCTGGGATCTGGGATCTGGGATGTCCTCTGGGTTTTGCCTGGGGGCTCTCTGGGTCGGAAATAAAAAAAATATCCTCAGCGACCAAGGGATCAAGATCCCAGGGAGATCCAAACTAGCCCCCAGCAATGTTCTCCCAAGATCCCAGGATTTGGATATTCTCCCAGTTTTATTGTTGTGTTTTGTTTTTGTTTTTTTTTCTTCGGAGGCTCCCTGGTCGGCCGGGTATTTTCGAACTTCCAAGATCCCAGATCCCATAATGAGATCACAGGTGCACGTGGAGCCATCCAGACAATGTCTAGGTTCAAAGGCAACTGCTGACCGTCGGTCAATCCTGCACCTCACAATGCATAGCACTGTTACCCTCTATTGATCTTCATACATATGTTCTACTACTACTGCTCTGATACTACTACTGATACTGATACTGATACTGATACTGATACTGATACTGATACTGATACTGATACTGATACTGATACTGATACTGATACTGATACTGATACTGATACTGATACTGATACTGATACTGATACTGATACTGATACTGATACTGATACTGATACTGATACTGATACTGTATGATTCTCTACCTTCCCAATTGAATCATGATCAATAAGAAGAAATGAAAGACACAGAAGAAGATGAAGACTTGAAGAATGATAAGAAACACATAGTAGTTTAGAATGGTAGTCGATTGGACATAGTGTTCCATAATAGAGAGGAATGGTGCAAGCTGTGGATGGTTGTGTGGTGTGGTGTGCCCCCATCCTCGCCTATACTGATATGAGGTACAATCACGGTGATGCGGGATGCAAACGCCAACATCGAAATCACAAACCGGAACCAGAACCTAACCCTGACCTGACCACAGAAGCCCAGTCAAAAACAACTGTGTCATCCATCTGGCCCTCTAACCTAAACTCTAAGGTCTAATCTCTAACCTAACCTAACCCTGATGAACGTACTCTCATTGTGGTCAGCCTAAACTGTTGGCGTATATGTAGGCTGAAGGCAAGGGCGTGGGAATAGGCTAAACATCGGCCCACGAAGGGCGGTGGCTCTACCAGTGGCAGTTCATGTCTTTGGGAAACACAGGAGTGTCCACTGTGACCCAGCAACGAAATTGTATCATCGCAATACGACTGAGAAGCGTGGGTTCGGTTCTACATGTGTTACTGGTATGACGAGGGAAGGGGGGAGTGGAGGGGGCTGTGATGTCGGATGGTTGTCTGGATCTATATGATCTGGGCAGTTCTATGGGGCCACTCTATAGTGGGCCTGGGATCTGGGATCTGGGAAGTCCTTGGGATCTCGCCAGGGCTGCCTGGGTCGGAAAGAAAAAAAAAACCTCAAAGACCGAGGGATCAGGATCCTAGGAAGATCCCAACTAGCCCCCAGCATGATCCTAGCAAGAACCCAGCAAGATCCCAGGGCTTGGATATCCCCCAAGGTTTTTTTTTTCCAGAGGCTGCCTGGTCGGCCGGGTCTTCTTGGGACTTCCCAGATCCCAATATTGACTTCACAGGTGCACGTGAAGCCATCCAGCGGGCTGTAGTGGGCTCCATTGGGTTCCAATGGATTCCAGTTGGTTCCAATGATCCCAGGGCCTATCGGGGCTGTGATGTCGGATGGTTGTCTGGATCTATATGATCTGGGCAGTTCTATGGGGCCACTCTATAGTGGGCTTGGGATCTGGGAAGTGGGATGTCCTCTGGATCTATCCAGGGCCACCTGGGTTAGAAAAAAAAAATAGAAAATATCTCTGGGAGATCCCAGCTAGGCCCCAGCAAGATCTTTGACAGATCCCAGGGTGTTATGAACGTGACTGACAGTCGCGCGACACGTCACTCATGATCCACCCTGCATGGCCACATGGTCATGATTCATGACCGTGGGAAACATAGGATCGGAGACTAAATATATTCTCCGAAGGGCGAGCGGGGGGGGGAGTAGGCATAGACTTAAATAGACCACCCCGCTCCCCTCCTGATGAACGCTAGTGAATTATCACTTCTAATAAACGATTATCACTCTCCTTGTCTGTCCCTGTTCCCGTCCCGTCCTAGCTCCCCTGTCCCTGCCCTTGATTCCCCTGCCCTGCCCTCGCCAATTCCTGACACAGGGCTTGGGTATTCTCCGAGGTTTTTTTGATTTTTTTTTTTCTTCAGAGGCTTGGTCGCCTGCAGGAACCTTTGGGAACTTCCCAGATCCCATTATGAGATCCCAGGGCCTATCGGGGATGGGATGGGATGGTATGTCGGATGGATCTCTGGATCTATATGATCTGGCCAGTTCTATGGGGTCACTCTATAGTGGACCTGGGATCTGGGATCTGGGATGTCCTCTGGGTTTTGCCTGGGGGCTCTCTGGGTCGGAAATAAAAAAAATATCCTCAGCGACCAAGGGATCAAGATCCCAGGGAGATCCAAACTAGCCCCCAGCAATGTTCTCCCAAGATCCCAGGATTTGGATATTCTCCCAGTTTTATTGTTGTGTTTTGTTTTTGTTTTTTTTTCTTCGGAGGCTCCCTGGTCGGCCGGGTATTTTCGAACTTCCAAGATCCCAGATCCCATAATGAGATCACAGGTGCACGTGGAGCCATCCAGACAATGTCTAGGTTCAAAGGCAACTGCTGACCGTCGGTCAATCCTGCACCTCACAATGCATAGCACTGTTACCCTCTATTGATCTTCATACATATGTTCTACTACTACTGCTCTGATACTACTACTGATACTGATACTGATACTGATACTGATACTGATACTGATACTGATACTGATACTGATACTGATACTGATACTGATACTGATACTGATACTGATACTGATACTGATACTGATACTGATACTGATACTGATACTGATACTGATACTGATACTGATACTGTATGATTCTCTACCTTCCCAATTGAATCATGATCAATAAGAAGAAATGAAAGACACAGAAGAAGATGAAGACTTGAAGAATGATAAGAAACACATAGTAGTTTAGAATGGTAGTCGATTGGACATAGTGTTCCATAATAGAGAGGAATGGTGCAAGCTGTGGATGGTTGTGTGGTGTGGTGTGCCCCCATCCTCGCCTATACTGATATGAGGTACAATCACGGTGATGCGGGATGCAAACGCCAACATCGAAATCACAAACCGGAACCAGAACCTAACCCTGACCTGACCACAGAAGCCCAGTCAAAAACAACTGTGTCATCCATCTGGCCCTCTAACCTAAACTCTAAGGTCTAATCTCTAACCTAACCTAACCCTGATGAACGTACTCTCATTGTGGTCAGCCTAAACTGTTGGCGTATATGTAGGCTGAAGGCAAGGGCGTGGGAATAGGCTAAACATCGGCCCACGAAGGGCGGTGGCTCTACCAGTGGCAGTTCATGTCTTTGGGAAACACAGGAGTGTCCACTGTGACCCAGCAACGAAATTGTATCATCGCAATACGACTGAGAAGCGTGGGTTCGGTTCTACATGTGTTACTGGTATGACGAGGGAAGGGGGGAGTGGAGGGGGCTGTGATGTCGGATGGTTGTCTGGATCTATATGATCTGGGCAGTTCTATGGGGCCACTCTATAGTGGGCCTGGGATCTGGGATCTGGGAAGTCCTTGGGATCTCGCCAGGGCTGCCTGGGTCGGAAAGAAAAAAAAAACCTCAAAGACCGAGGGATCAGGATCCTAGGAAGATCCCAACTAGCCCCCAGCATGATCCTAGCAAGAACCCAGCAAGATCCCAGGGCTTGGATATCCCCCAAGGTTTTTTTTTTCCAGAGGCTGCCTGGTCGGCCGGGTCTTCTTGGGACTTCCCAGATCCCAATATTGACTTCACAGGTGCACGTGAAGCCATCCAGCGGGCTGTAGTGGGCTCCATTGGGTTCCAATGGATTCCAGTTGGTTCCAATGATCCCAGGGCCTATCGGGGCTGTGATGTCGGATGGTTGTCTGGATCTATATGATCTGGGCAGTTCTATGGGGCCACTCTATAGTGGGCTTGGGATCTGGGAAGTGGGATGTCCTCTGGATCTATCCAGGGCCACCTGGGTTAGAAAAAAAAAATAGAAAATATCTCTGGGAGATCCCAGCTAGGCCCCAGCAAGATCTTTGACAGATCCCAGGGTGTTATGAACGTGACTGACAGTCGCGCGACACGTCACTCATGATCCACCCTGCATGGCCACATGGTCATGATTCATGACCGTGGGAAACATAGGATCGGAGACTAAATATATTCTCCGAAGGGCGAGCGGGGGGGGGAGTAGGCATAGACTTAAATAGACCACCCCGCTCCCCTCCTGATGAACGCTAGTGAATTATCACTTCTAATAAACGATTATCACTCTCCTTGTCTGTCCCTGTTCCCGTCCCGTCCTAGCTCCCCTGTCCCTGCCCTTGATTCCCCTGCCCTGCCCTCGCCAATTCCTGACACAGGGCTTGGGTATTCTCCGAGGTTTTTTTGATTTTTTTTTTTCTTCAGAGGCTTGGTCGCCTGCAGGAACCTTTGGGAACTTCCCAGATCCCATTATGAGATCCCAGGGCCTATCGGGGATGGGATGGGATGGTATGTCGGATGGATCTCTGGATCTATATGATCTGGCCAGTTCTATGGGGTCACTCTATAGTGGACCTGGGATCTGGGATCTGGGATGTCCTCTGGGTTTTGCCTGGGGGCTCTCTGGGTCGGAAATAAAAAAAATATCCTCAGCGACCAAGGGATCAAGATCCCAGGGAGATCCAAACTAGCCCCCAGCAATGTTCTCCCAAGATCCCAGGATTTGGATATTCTCCCAGTTTTATTGTTGTGTTTTGTTTTTGTTTTTTTTTCTTCGGAGGCTCCCTGGTCGGCCGGGTATTTTCGAACTTCCAAGATCCCAGATCCCATAATGAGATCACAGGTGCACGTGGAGCCATCCAGACAATGTCTAGGTTCAAAGGCAACTGCTGACCGTCGGTCAATCCTGCACCTCACAATGCATAGCACTGTTACCCTCTATTGATCTTCATACATATGTTCTACTACTACTGCTCTGATACTACTACTGATACTGATACTGATACTGATACTGATACTGATACTGATACTGATACTGATACTGATACTGATACTGATACTGATACTGATACTGATACTGATACTGATACTGATACTGATACTGATACTGATACTGATACTGATACTGATACTGATACTGATACTGTATGATTCTCTACCTTCCCAATTGAATCATGATCAATAAGAAGAAATGAAAGACACAGAAGAAGATGAAGACTTGAAGAATGATAAGAAACACATAGTAGTTTAGAATGGTAGTCGATTGGACATAGTGTTCCATAATAGAGAGGAATGGTGCAAGCTGTGGATGGTTGTGTGGTGTGGTGTGCCCCCATCCTCGCCTATACTGATATGAGGTACAATCACGGTGATGCGGGATGCAAACGCCAACATCGAAATCACAAACCGGAACCAGAACCTAACCCTGACCTGACCACAGAAGCCCAGTCAAAAACAACTGTGTCATCCATCTGGCCCTCTAACCTAAACTCTAAGGTCTAATCTCTAACCTAACCTAACCCTGATGAACGTACTCTCATTGTGGTCAGCCTAAACTGTTGGCGTATATGTAGGCTGAAGGCAAGGGCGTGGGAATAGGCTAAACATCGGCCCACGAAGGGCGGTGGCTCTACCAGTGGCAGTTCATGTCTTTGGGAAACACAGGAGTGTCCACTGTGACCCAGCAACGAAATTGTATCATCGCAATACGACTGAGAAGCGTGGGTTCGGTTCTACATGTGTTACTGGTATGACGAGGGAAGGGGGGAGTGGAGGGGGCTGTGATGTCGGATGGTTGTCTGGATCTATATGATCTGGGCAGTTCTATGGGGCCACTCTATAGTGGGCCTGGGATCTGGGATCTGGGAAGTCCTTGGGATCTCGCCAGGGCTGCCTGGGTCGGAAAGAAAAAAAAAACCTCAAAGACCGAGGGATCAGGATCCTAGGAAGATCCCAACTAGCCCCCAGCATGATCCTAGCAAGAACCCAGCAAGATCCCAGGGCTTGGATATCCCCCAAGGTTTTTTTTTTCCAGAGGCTGCCTGGTCGGCCGGGTCTTCTTGGGACTTCCCAGATCCCAATATTGACTTCACAGGTGCACGTGAAGCCATCCAGCGGGCTGTAGTGGGCTCCATTGGGTTCCAATGGATTCCAGTTGGTTCCAATGATCCCAGGGCCTATCGGGGCTGTGATGTCGGATGGTTGTCTGGATCTATATGATCTGGGCAGTTCTATGGGGCCACTCTATAGTGGGCTTGGGATCTGGGAAGTGGGATGTCCTCTGGATCTATCCAGGGCCACCTGGGTTAGAAAAAAAAAATAGAAAATATCTCTGGGAGATCCCAGCTAGGCCCCAGCAAGATCTTTGACAGATCCCAGGGCTTGGGTATTCTCCGAGGTTTTTTTGATTTTTTTTTTTTCTTCAGAGGCTTGGTCGCCTGCAGGAACCTTTGGGAACTTCCCAGATCCCATTATGAGATCCCAGGGCCTATCGGGGATGGGATGGGATGGTATGTCGGATGGATCTCTGGATCTATATGATCTGGCCAGTTCTATGGGGTCACTCTATAGTGGACCTGGGATCTGGGATCTGGGATGTCCTCTGGGTTTTGCCTGGGGGCTCTCTGGGTCGGAAATAAAAAAAATATCCTCAGCGACCAAGGGATCAAGATCCCAGGGAGATCCAAACTAGCCCCCAGCAATGTTCTCCCAATATTTCAGCCTCATTCCGCCTGGTTCTCCGTCACCATCATATCGTTGTCTCTCTCGACAGCCCATGAATTGTTTATGTCCTTTAGTTCCGGAACTTCCCCCATAGTACTAGGCTCTAGAGGTTAGGCATCAGACAATAGACCCATCACTGTCATGTCATTTATTTTCATTCTTCCCTTTGGTATATGGTTTAGGATCAGTGAATCATCGGTTGTAGATATACACCCTGACGCATTCCATTGCACATTTCCTTCCAAGTGTCAGAGCTCTGTATATGAGTCATTGTCATAATCAAATGCGGACTCAGCGGCTATGAGTACGGCACCTCGAAGTGAGCTTAGCGAAAACAATTTGACTGTCCGAAGGAGACCTCTGAGGGAACGAGGATGACAAAGAATCCTTCAATATCAGATCAGTCTCGACGTGGGACATGCAGGAAATTCTCAGGATGCAGTAGAAGGCGCTTTATTTAGTCCTATTTTGAACGCTGAGGTTCGACTACACATCGCGGCGGTCAGGCTATTTATAGTCAAGTCCGGACTTGGAAGCGAAAGGCGGCCAAGGGAGGGAAAGGTGGGCGATCGAGCAGGGCGAAGGGGGCGAAGCACGAACGAGGGCCGAGAAGGACCACCGAGACAGGCAGAGAACCAAAGCGAGAGAGGCGCAAGGAAAAGCGAAGCACCTGGCAGGAGAAACGTGCAAAGGCGAAGCAATGTGACTCAACGTCCAAGAAGCGGATTGGTCAAGTATAAGGTTGGGGCAAATGCATGCGAGATGAACAAGAGATCGGGGCGGTCAGGCAGGTCATGAGTCACCGATGGGGGGACACATGACCGGCAGCCGAATTGCAACCAATCGCAGCGAAGCGCGTGCACAAACAAACCGGCGCGTGCGAAGAAGACAGTGGAAGCGGAGCAGCGCGGGAAAACGGAAGAGCGGAAGGAGCGGAAAAGACAGGAAAAGGGCGGAAAATCGGAGGGGAACTGCAAAGCTACACACAAACAAACAGAAAGGCAAAGGAACAGCCAAGTGTGCAGTCAAAGTGGAGAACAAGCAGGAGCTATCCCTGACATCGTACTTCTCTCGTATTCCCACTGTCTCCATCCATATGGCATGAGCTCCATCGCGCTATCCTTCCACTCTGTGCTCAATCTTTCATCTCACGTTCTAGGTTTCAATGTCCATTGACTATGTACACACAATGATTCCATCCACTACATCTATCCGAGGTCCCGTCTTGCTCCTTCTCACCCCTCCCTGCTCCTTCCAGTTTCCCTCACTCCGTCCCATGCGCTCCCGGAGTTCTTCCGGTGTTTACCCGTAGTTTAGCCGCCTCTCCGTTCACCCGGCACCAAGCCGGAACGGTTCCGATCCCTCCGCCATTCTGCGCACCAATCGTTTCCTTCCACGCCTTTTGTTTACGCGCGTGGCTAACCGCGTGCTCTTGCCTTGCCCTCTGGGTGGTTCCCCGATGACGCCATCGGGTAACACATGCCGCTGGGCTGTGGCAAGCCTCCCTCGCTTGCACCTCGCCTGTTCTCGCACACCCCCTTCTCAGTCCTCGGTGCTACACCGCCCCCGTCGCCCGCCGGAGACGGCTTCCGCCCACCTCGTCCCCCGGGGGTGTCCCCGGTCTATAAATAGGCCAACGCTCGCCAGCAAGTTTCGCACTCCAGACGGAACAAGAAGCGTTCTTCCTTAGCTTTCCTGTTCTACTATCCGCCTGCTCCTCTTATCTACCTCTCTTTCACACGCCTTCCATCCGCCCTTCACACCTGCCCTTTACAATTTGGTCGATTCTATCCCGTCTCGCTCCCTGTCTACAAAGTCCCCCGAACTAGTCACCTCTCTCTTCCCTTCAACTTCTCCTGTGGTTCTTACCTGCCAAATTCCTAAGCTGAGTGTAAGCCAACATATCACCAATGAGTCCTCGCCGTCTCGTTCTGTGTCCCATACTAACAGATTTGTATTTGTTGTGTCTTGTATCATGATGCCAGTCGCGTTCGACCATGCAAGCCGCCGTCACCGATCACCCTCCGCCCGACCTTGATAGCACTTCGGACACTGAATCTGCCGATACTATCATCGATCCAGTCCAAGACACTGTCAGTTCCGATGAGGGTTCGGACTCTGTTGTTCTGGATGATCCCGAGGCTTCCGTTCCCAAGAATCAGGATCTCATGTCCCCCATGCCTGTGTACTTCAAGACTGTGGTCCTTGATCTTTTCAAGAAGCAGCTTCAAAAGGACAAGTCTTTCATTTACAATTTTCCAAAGCCTGAGAAGGATTTCGACTGGACTCGTTGCTTGTTGGTTGATGCAGTTCCCAGGGAGTGTCGGGTCTTTTGTAAGCGCCTTTGCTGTCCCTACCTCTCCCTGCACTCGCAAGACAAGGAGCACTTGATCCCCAAGGTGTATATTGCCATTTCTCATGGAGTGGTGAAGGTTGGCTGTACTGATCCTGAGTGTCAGGCTGCCTCGGAGGAACAAGGGTTTACTGTTCAGTGGACACCTAGCAGCAAGACCTACCGCCCTATGGCCTGGAGAGCCCTCACCTTCGCCCTCCAAAAGGAATGCAACATTGCCGAGCCTGTTCCGGTCCACAAAGGGACTCCTTTGACCCGTCAAAGCCGATCCGTTCGACACCAACTTGATGGTACTGGAAGTAGTGGTGTCGCCACCATTCCTTCGATCTTGCAGGACGTCTCGAATGTCTCTTGGGATAGTATGACCGACTGTCTCGGTTCTGGAAAAGGACACTCACTGTCCCGAGCCTTGCGGTCGGTCCCGTTCATGATCAAGCCCGAACTCATTGTTTCTATCGAGTTCAAAGCAACAGGCCAGTTTATTGTTCAAAGTATGGGATGTCCGATTTGCGAACAGTCGGATTCTGAAGATATCCACTCGACCTTTACACTCGAATACTTCCCGGCAGCTATGTCCTTCACACTTGAGCCTGGACACTGTCAGTCTGTCCACGGAACCCTCAACAGTGACATTGCTAACAACCTGGCGACGTGGCATCGCAAGCTATCGGACTCGACTGTCGATGTAGACGATCAAATGGAGGTCATGAAAACCGACGTCCAGGAAATCATTGCAGCATCATTTGCCAGCTCGTTCATCACCGGCTTCAGTCCACAGACTGATCAAAGAGGATTCAACATTGAACTCAATGGCTCCTGCTTCTTTTGCAAGACCAGTGGAGTCGTGCTCAGTGGATCCATCACCTCCGAAGGATTCCGATTCCGATGCTCAAATTGCAATGTCGAGGACCCAACAGGCCCAAAGCGATTCCCCATCGACCGCTACATGTGGAGCAATCCCTCCAGCAGCTTCACCCAGTACATCAAGCAAATGAATACCCAGTGTGTCAGCAACAGGTTCTCATCCCTTTCGGAGAACGATAAGTGGAAGAGCATTGCCCACCTTCACGATCCCACCCCCTACCTTCAGGATGTCACTGCTCAGGCAGCTCTGTGCTTCAAGGATTATCTCACCAACACCACTGGAAACGCCGAGCTGCTTGATTTCCTTGCTTCTGTGTTCGGGGACGTCTGGTTGCACGATCGTGATCGCCCCGGCAACTGGTACCATTTCAACGGAGTGTACTGGGAAAGGTCCAACGGCAACAGCGAACTCAACAACCTTGTGCTCGATTACTTGAGACGAATCTTCAGGAGGGCCCTGGAGTGGTACTCGGACCTCGAAGGACGCGACCTTCCACATTCTGCAGAAACCATCGGCCACTTTGAGCGAATGAAACAGAAGATGGTGGACTCTGGTTTTGTAAGCCAACTCGTCAATGGCGGACTGTCACATCAACTGTCGGTCAAGTTTCCCGAGTTCAAGCAACGCAGGAACAAGAATCCTTTGCTGCACGTCACCAGGGACGGAACCCTGGACTTGACCACGATGGTGTTTCGACCCAGTAGACCCGAGGACTACTTCACGATGTGGTCGAGCGCTTATTACAACGACCAAGGGACTGAAGCCGTTCTTAGAGCCATGGATCACTTGAACGAAATCATTCGCAGCATCTTTGTGGATCCGGACCAATTCGATTGGAACATGCGCTACTTTGCCAGTCTCCTGGATGGCAACAACGACGAGCAGTTCCTGGTCCTCGGCATCGGCAGCTCTTCCAACGGCAAGTCACTTATGGCCAAGATTCTCCGGATGACCCTTGGCCCGGTGTACTCCAGCATGTTGACCAGCTCCTACCTCCATACAAGTACTCAAAGTAGCTCTGCGGCAACTCCTGAGCTGGCATCCATCGTTGGCTCCCGCTTCGTCTATATTTCGGAGCTTGAACAAAAATCGAACAAACCTCGAGCCCTCAACACCATGCGAATCAAGAACCTTGTCGGTGGTGACGAGGTCGCCTTCCGCGATATCTACCAAGGCCAACAATCCAGGGAGCTCAGCATCAAGTTCATGATGATGTGCAACCCAGAGGACATCAACGTGCCTGAACTCATGAGGCACGATTCCATCCGGCGCCGAATCGTGATCAATCCATACCTGTCCAAGTTTGCTTTGGATCAAAAGGCATTCAACGACTATCGCGCTAAGCATCCGGGGAAACCACTCTTTATGAAGGACGCTACCCTTGGAAACCTCGTTGAACAACAGGAGTACATCAACGCGATGCACTGCCTTATGCGCAAGTGGTATCCCAGATACCGAGATGGTGGATCACTCCTCAGCACTCGACCTTCAATCATGAGCCAGAGCAGCGTAGTTGGAGTACCCACCCAGGCCGATACATTGATCGAGTTCATTGATTCGACCTACATTATCCACCCGCCCGAAACTGAGGGCTTCAACAACACCGATTTCAACATTGCACAGCCGGTTCTTTCACTTGAGTTTTTCAGGTGGTTCAAATCTACCTGCATGGACAGGATCGAAACTGACGAGGTCTCCCGTTCTGTCAAGAGTGTTTGCGACAATACTGTGAGCGAACACAAAATCAAGTACCGAATCGGCAGCATCCTTGATAAGCACCAGTACCTTGCCCCTTTGAAAGTCGAGAAAACCAGCTCCAGTGGCACACAGAATTACCGTGGCCTCGAGAGAAAAGCAAGCCAACAGAAATAAGGGTTTGCATCTGTGCTGCTTTTGATTCACTTCCTTACAGTATCAGTATGTCGATGTGTTTCCCAATTAGTATCCTACTGACTTGTGAATTCAGCTCCTCTGTTGATTCCTTAGTGTTCCCCCTTCAATGAGTACCTTTCAATGATATCCGTTCGTTATATAGTATTAGTACCCACATCAGTGCCTTTATCTGTCCTCTTGGCCTTCTGAGTTCTTCTTCAGTACCCTTTTGTTTGACCATTCTACTCCTGCGATTATGGCTGGACTTCTCTTCCTGTTGTCGACGCATTGGTTCAATAAAAACACACTGTCGGGGAGGCTACATGCCTTGGCCGATGGTACAAAATCAAGAATGTCCAGACCACTGCCACATCTCAGTGACATTATCACAGCAGGCTCGGCTTGAGTTGGTTAGGCTTAGAGGGTTTAGGCTCATAGTGCCGCACTTGTTCACGCTCCCTCTACATGCTCTGCCTGTTGGCCTTTGGTTTGGGTGGGAGTGTATCTTGACAATTCGCTCAGTACACCTGGCTGCTCCATCACTGATACCACTACACAACTGTAACCACACTGACACTGATCCTGGATGATGGGTGTGACTCTTGTTCCACGGCCACATACTGCCATCATTGGTTGGGACCAGTGGTCGCAAGAGTATTGACGTCATGGCGTCTCAGACTGACTATGTGACAAGTCAACGCAGAGTACTCTGAGGAGTGGTCTTGGACTTGGAACCGTGGGAACATGCTGTCTTGGGGTAGGTGCTGCATCCAAGTTGACCCATTTGTGACTGGAGCCATGCCAATCTACTTGTGGTGCATGGTGGATGAACCAATGATCTTCGCCAAGGTTGAGACCACTGACAGATGATGGCATATCCACGATCTCAAAGCATGGATGATGAGTCTGACCTGGCATCCCACATGCCATTCCGATCTCAGACTCCGATCATCGGGTTCGTATCTCCCCCAAACTGACTCAGATTGGGGTATCCGAGGGCGTATCTACCGTGGGAAAGCTGCGTCTGGGGTGTCATGGGATGTGAATTGCATCAACCATGTGTCGTGGATGAGTAATGCATTCGCCGTGGGTGGTGATGGCATTGGTCATCGTCGATGCTGATTCGTGCGATATCGGTGCGCAGACTGTGACGTCGATCACGATGGTCGATCACGATGGCAGATAGGTCTGGTTGGGGCGATTCCCACGATCTTTGACGCTGGCGGCGATGCAGACTGGGAAACGATAAATACGGCAGCGAGGAAGACCAGCTTGACCGACATCGCCAATGCGAGTTTCGGATCGCCAACGCGGGATCGGATCGTGAAACACAGGTTCATCGCACATCGAGTTCTCTGCGAACCGCCGCACCTATCCTGCTCCTGCTGCACCAGTCCTGCTCCTGCTGCACCTGTCCTGCTCTTGCTGCACCGTGTGGCCTGCACCACACTGCTTTCACCTCTGTGTTTGTTCCAGCTCTGCCTCTCCAGTTCCCCGCCCTCGCTCCAACTCTCCCTGTTCCCTACCCTTCCCCACTGCTGAGTGATGTCCAAGGACAGACCCCAGCAGTCCCTTCTCCCGGCCTCGACCATCGCTGTCGGCAGCTTGATCTTCAAGCGCAAGGAGCGACCCGTGGCCACCCCTTCCTCCCCCGCCAAGCGTCGCCTGTCCTTGCCCGACGCAATGACCATGCTCCCCAGGCCGGAGCATGACGAGCGTCTCCCCGAGTCCGAGTTCCCGTCCGTGTCCTTCCCCGAGTCCAGGCTCCCGGCCCCGCCCGAGTTCAGGTTCCCGGCCGAACCCGACTCTTCGTTCCCGCCCTTGGACCGCGCTGCCGCCCGTGCCGCCGTCGACATTGATGAACTGGAGGACATCGATGTCGAAGAAGACCTCAGCCCGGACCAAGACCCTGACGCTGAGCCCTCGTCCTCCTGTGCCGACCAAGACCACCCTGCCGAGTCCCTGGCTCCCGTGTCCTCCTCCGCCGCTCCCCACCAAGACCACTGTGCCATGGACATTGTTGTCCAGCCCAGTGCCGACGTCGTCTCGGTTCCTTGGCGCGACGAGTTCTGGCGCAAGTGGCACGCCTCGTCCGACGTCGATGATCAGAAGGCTGCAACCCAGATCATCGACGTCACCAAGATGAACAACCAGCTGTGGATGGCCGTGACCGCCAAGCTGCAGTGCACTGTCCTGTGCCGCAAGTGCAAGCTCGCCTCGGCCGATCCCTGGATCGTCGTCAAGCACGGCAAGGACGAGTTCCAGCTCAAGTGTCCCCAGGCCCTCGAGGACGGACCCTGCCCCGGCCAGATGTCGGCCTTCCAGTTCTGGGCCCACATGAGCCGCACCACCAAGGAGTCCCGCAAGCTGTTTGTGGATGCGTTCTCGGACAAGTTCAAGGAGAACTTCCACACCAAGTGCGGCCTCAAGACCATGGACAAGCAGCGCGCCGTCCCCCGTGGTGCCTCTGGAGGTACCACTCGAGTTGTCCCTGCTTCCACTGCTGACCCCGTCGATCCAGCTCGTCGAGCTGTTGATGCTGCTGGCACTGCGTCCCCTGTCCCCAAGGCCAGGCCCGCCCTTCCGCCCCGACCCGTCGTCAAGGCCAAGACCCTTCCTCCGTCCCAGGCTGCCGTCCCGGCGATGAAACCCGAGGAGGCCCTCGCTATCCTCAAGCGAGAGGCTGACCGGGTGCAGTGCATCCTGTTCGAGGCACTCGTGGCCGACAACATGGATGCTGCCACCAAGGCCATGGTCCAGAAGATCGCCAAGTCCAATGTGGCAATCAGCCGTGCCACGGAGCAGCTCCGCAAGTCTGTTGCCAACAAGACTGCCACCCCCAAGACCCAGTCCCCCGGTTCCAAGACCCAGTCCTCCGGCTCCCTGCCTGGCTCTGCCCCTGTTTCCGCCCCGGCTCCCTCGTACAAGGCCGCTCTCTTGAAGAACGTTCGGGAGGCCGAGAGCCGTGTCGGCCGCATGTCCGAGGCCAGCCAGCTCGACGAATGGAAGAGGATGCTGACCACCGGCCGAATGCCAGGCTCCTCCAAGCCGATCCAGCCCAACCAGCACCGCCAGCCAGTCCTTGTCCCCGGGACGGTCGCCAACTCTGAGCTCCGGAACGACAAGTTCAGGGAGGCCGTCACCAACATGGACTGGCTGTACGTCGAGGGCATCCGCTGTGGCGACCTCGGCAGTGTCCGCCGCAACCTCAAGCGATGCGGCATCGACACCAGGGAGTTGGCCGAGATCAACTTCCCTGAGGCCACGGTCATGGAGGTCCTTGTCCGCGACAAATCCAACAAGGCCGACCTTGGTGCCCGTCTGGAGTCGCTGTCGTCCACACATGGCAGGGTCAGGGTCGTACCGGCCTACGACGTCATCCATGGTCTCAAGCACCATGGACTGGCCCTGTCCCGATCCGATGCCATCAAGAACTTTATGGCAAAGTCCCTCCGCCAGGCAGCCAAGGCCAAGACCGCCCCTGTCCGCCGCTGCATCCAGATGCGCATCCCCGAGGAGTACCGCGACGAGTACGACTCGCTCCTCAAGAAGGCCCTGTCCGGCAAGGAGGTCAAGCGGGCGGACATCACCGCCGTCCCCAAGGTCCCTGGTTCTGCCGCTGCCGCTGCCGCTACCGCTGCCCCTGCCGTTGTCGTTGCTGTCGCTGCTGCTGCTGCCCCCGCCGCTGGTGCCTCGTCAAAGCCCAGCAAGCCTCACCCCGCCTACAGAGTCCCGCTGTCCGTCATGGACACTGACTCTGAAGGAGAGGGCCCCCGGGCCAGCAGCAGCGCTGCACGACTCCAATGAATCCACACCCCTCGCAGGGAGGCGGCAGGGCCCAGACATCCCTGACCGTCGCTTCCTTCAATGTCTGTGGCATCAACGTCAACGACGTTGAACTCAAGAACCTCATCGACACCAACGACATCGACTTTGTCGGTGTCCAAGAAACCCTCGCCGACCTCGAACCCCGCAGCCCTCTCTGTGGCTATGCCGTCAAGGTCCCTGGTCCCCGTTGCCGCGCCGGTAGAGGCATCGCCATCCTCTACAACCCGGCCAGGATCGACCCGCACGACTTCACCAACATTGAAGTCAGCGACAAGGGCGACGCCATGTGGGTGACATACAAACACGTCATCCACATCGGCAACTTCTACCTGTCCCCGAGCCTCAAGCTGGACGACTACCGCGAGGCCCTCCAGTCGATCCACACCAAGGCCGCCCTCCCCGACGCCCAGGTCATTGTGGTGGGTGACTTCAATGCCCACCTCAGTGCCCTGAGCGGACTGCCCACGCCGCTCCGTGGCAGGGAGAAGATCCTCGAGGACACTGTCTCCCGCGCCGGTCTCCGCGTTGTGCCTCCAGCTGTGATCCCGACCCACACCCGGCAGCGGGGTCCCAGCTGGACAACGATCGACTACATCTTTGTGTCGCATCGCCAGGCCAACAACGACCCGCTGCTGCAGGTCGACACTGCCGGTGCCTTCCGTGGCCAGTCCGACCACTTCCCCATCTGGGCGACTCTGCGGGTACAGCCAAAGTACTACCCAAAGGTCGACCAGTGGCAGTGGAAGATCGCCCAGCTCGAGGATCCTGCCGTCCGCGCCCAGTACCTCTTGGCGCTGCTGGACGAGCGCGAACGCGGTCTGCAGCGCATCCAGGCTGCACTCCGGCCAATCTCAAGGGGATCGGTCATTCCGATCTCGGAGAGTGCGGCCCAGGACTGCATCGACCGCGCCTGGTCCATCATGATCGCCCTGATCACCACCGCTGCCGACTCCACCATCGGCAAGGCTTCCATCAAGACCGTCTGGAAGGACCCGGCCCTGATCCCCGAGATGCGGCAGCTTCGCGAGAGGCGCCGCGATCTCATCTACCAGCTCAAGTTGCCCGGGCTCTCCCTCCGCGTCGCCGAGGACAAGCGCGCCGAACTCCGCGCTGTCCGCAAACAAGAAAAGAACCTCATCGTCCAGTCCCGCCGAGCAGCCGAGACCCTGGCCATGAACAAGCTGCACTCCCTCAACGCTTCCGAGGTCGCCAAGTCCCTGGCCGCCATGAAGAAGCGCAAGGAGCTCGACGACGCCTTCCACTTCGACAACTCGGACGAGGCCCTCGAGCGACTTGTGGTCCACTACGGCAAGGTCTCCTCGCACTCCCAGGACACCCCCGGTAGCCGCCTTTGACCGGACCGTCGGCCCAAGACCCCTGGACACTGTTCCGCGCCTGCTCCCCGAGGATCGATCCATTCCCCGCTTGTCGTCGGACGAGGTGGCCGATGCCATCGTCAAGTCCCCCAAGCGCAAGTCTTCCGGCCCGGACAAGATCAAGGCCGAGATGCTGCACCCTGTCGCTCCCGTGGTCGCTCCCTGGCTCCGGGCCATCCTGCTGGCCGCCCTCAAGGCCTCCGTCGTCCCGACCGAGTGGAACACTGTCCTGATCCACCCGGTCTACAAGAACAAGGGTTCGATCCTCGATCCGGCCATGTACCGGCCCATCGGGTTGACCCAGGTCCTCCGCAAGATCGCCGAGCGAGTCCTGCTGCCGTTCCTCACCCGCGAGATCGGCATCATGGACATTGCCCAGGGAGGCTTCCGCCCGGACCGAGGCACCCTCGACCAGGTGTACTCGCTCGACGCTCTTGTCCGCATGAACAAGATCCGCGACGACGAGTACAGCCTGGTCTTCCTCGACATCAAGGCCGCCTACGACACTGTCTGGCGGGAGCGCCTCTGGGACAAGATCGCCAGCCCGAGGTGCTGGTCCGGTCGCCGTCGGGGTCCTCAGGGCCATGTTCGACCGCACTCTTGTCCGCGTCGCCAGCAAGGGCCGCACGTCGCAGCCTGTGTGGCTGCAGAAGGGTCTCATCCAAGGCTCGGTCCTGAGTCCCCTTCTGTTCAGTGCCCACATTGACGACCTGCCTGGACTGCTCCGAGCCGAGGACGGACTTGTGCTTGCCTCGAGTCGCCACCACCGTCTCCGGGTCAACTCGCTCTGGTTCGCCGATGACGGTGTCCTCATCTGTCCGGCTGGCCGCACCCAGGCCATGCTCGATATCTGCGAACGTCCACAGCATCGACAACCGCTACCGCTTCTCGCCTCCCAAGTGCGAGGTGCTGTACTCGGCCTGCAACGTCGACCAGCTCCATCCCGCCAAGCTGTACGGCACCGAGCTGCCCAAGGTCCTCCAGTTCCGCTACCTCGGTGTCATGGTCGACATTGACGGATTCCGCCCGGACCTCCAGTTCGACAAGCTCCTCCGCAAGGTCCACATGGTCACCGACACCGTGGTTGGACTCGGCATCACCCTCGGCAAGGTCTCGGCCAAGACCATCACCCAGGTCTACAAGACCTTTGTGCGGCCGACCCTCGAATACGGGATGGCCATGGACATCCCCGACCCGGCTCTGCGCGACCGCCTCGACGACGCCCAGATGACGGCCCTCCGCACCATGTTCCGCGTCGGTCCCCGGCACTCCCGTCGGTGCCATGCACCTCAACTGCGGCCTCCCCAAGATGTCGGTCCGTGTCAAGATGCTGGCCCTGCAGAACTGGGCCCGCTGGGACGACCAAGTCTCTGACGGCGACAAGATGCTGTCGATGATCCTGCGCAACAAGATCATTGCGCCCGTACCACCCCGACCAGTTCCTCGGCCAAGGAGTCCGAGCCGATCAGCACTGGGCCATGGTGGTCCGCCGACAAGAGGCCGACCACTCCCTCACGGCCACGGAGATCTACCGAGGCAAGACCCGACACCAGCCGCCGCCGCCAGGACCGCCCCGACCCCAACCCGTCCCGATCAAGACCCTCATCTTCGAGGACCACATGAAGAACGGCTTCGACCGCTCCAAGCAGCTCACCGCCGCCTGCACCCCGTCGACCAAGATGTCGGGACTCTGGGAGGCTCGCGGGTACCAAGGATCCATGATCATGCTCATGTTCATGGTCCGATGGCGACTCGGTGCTCTCCCAGGCCACTTCAGATTTGGCTACCGCAAGTGCAAGAACCTGGCTCGACACGGATCCGGGATCGACTTGACCAGGACCCACGCAGCAGCAGTGTGTGGATCCGCATCAAGTCCTGGTCCGCAAGGTCGCAGCCCTCAAGACGGCCCACCCGACTTGGGTGGAAAGTGGTATAGCCGGAGTGGGACCAGTGGACAAGCTGCTGGACCTGCTCAGTTTCGATCGCACTCCCCCTCGCAGTCGCACCCCTCCCGCACTTGGATCGCTTGCTGCTCATGTACCCGCTCCCCGCACTGCCTTCCGAGCATTCGCACTTGGTGCACACCCCGCACCACCACCCACTCCCACACCCAGTGTAGTCCCGCCCTTGCAGTCTCTCCCTGCACCCTCATCACAGCGTAGTATAGTGCCAGCACTTGTCACTCCACCACCCCGACCTCCCCTCGATCCTGCTGTTCCCTTGTGGGAACTGCTTGAAAATGTGTTCACCCGCTTGGTCTCAGACCTTGTGGGCAGCTGAGGCAGCACTAGGCTGCAACAGGAGTAAATAGGCTTGCCTGTGTACTCAACGTGCCGGGGTACCAACCTGTTGGACCTGATGGCTTGTCTTCTTGAATAAAGTTGACTATAGTAACAAAAAAAAAAAATCGGGGCGGTCAGGCAGGTCATGAGTCACCGGTGGGGGGACACATGATCGGCAGCCGAATTGCAACCAATCGCAGCAAGGCGCGTGCACAAACAAACCGGCGCGTGCGAAGAAGACAAAGGAAGCGGAGCAGCGCGGGAAAACGGAAGTGCGGAAGGAGCGGAAAAGACAGGCAAAGGGCGGAAAATTGGAGGGGAACTGCAAGGCTACACACAAACAAACAGAAAGGCAAAAGAACAGCCAAGTGTGCAGTCAAAGTGGAGAACAAGCAGGAGCTATCCCTAACACCACTTCAGGTTTGGATACCGCAAGTGCAAGAACCTGGCTCGACACGGATCCGGGATCGACTTGACCAGGACCCACGCACAGCAGTGTGTGGATCCGCATCAAGTCCTGGTCCGCAAGGTCGCAGCCCTCAAGACGGCCCACCCGACTTGGGTGGAAAGTGGTATAGCCGGAGTGGGACCAGTGGACAAGCTGCTGGACCGGCTCAGTTTCGATCGCACTCCCCCTCGCACTCGCACCCCTCCCGCACTTGGATCGCTTGCTGCTCATGTACCCGCTCCCCGCACTGCCTTCCGAGCATTCGCACTTGGTGCACACCCAGCACCACCACCCACTCCCACACCCAGTGTAGTCCCACCCTTGCAGTCTCTCCCTGCACCCTCATCACAGCGTAGTATAGTGCCAGCACTTGTCACTCCACCACCCCGACCTCCCCTCGATCCTGCTGTTCCCTTGTGGGAACTGCTTGAAAATGTGTTCACCCGCTTGGTCTCAGACCTTGTGGGCAGCTGAGGCAGCACTAGGCTGCAACAGGAGTAAATAGGCTTGCCTGTGTACTCAACGTGCCGGGGTACCAACCTGTTGGACCTGATGGCTTGTCTTCTTGAATAAAGTTGACTATAGTAACAAAAAAAAAACCTAACCTAACCTAACCTAACCGATTTCTATAAATAGCTATATTAATTATTAATCTTCCACCGCTTGTCACAGGTCAGACAGTGGGCGTATATGGTGCTGGCCTCGTCCGAAGAGCGATGCTGGGCCAGGATGAACTCGGTGTTATACGAGTCTCTGCCCATGCGAGCACAGTCGGTGCATTTCATCTGTCCGTCGGCTCCTCCGGACTTGCCGTTTGCCGCTGCTGCCGCCGTCGTGCCGGTGACCCCCTGGTCTTGTGCCAGCCAAGCGTCTGGACGAAGGTTCTGGTGTGTCAGATCATCCAGCCGGGAAGGATCTTGAATAGCGCCCGAGTCGAGCAAGCCGACGATGGCCTCCAGGTTCGACAGCATCATGATGGCGCGGGATTTGTATACGTCTCGGAACTGCGGGTTGATCCAGCTGCACACGCCCTTGTAGGTTGTGGTGGCATAGCGATAGATGCTCTCTTCCAAGACCTCGGCGTGGTCGGGCGTCTTTGCCTGGAGGGTCTGCAGGGCGATGCTACGCGGCGAGTCCATCGGGTGCTATTGCATATGCCGAGGATGAAACCCTTACAGCGTTTTTTCTGACACACCCTTCGCAGCAGACCAATGTCAAGTCAAATCTGGATCATCAGTGGCGGTTATAGCGCTGTGTTGCGTCTGCTCGTCGCTCCTGACCACAGGCGGAGGATTTGGACTCTACCAGTACAACAAGACCCACTCGACAACACCATGGTCCTGCGTCTACGTCCCGACCATCAAGATGTATACTGTTGCACGCATCAACCAGAACAACGCCGAGTGCATGTACAACACCGGTGGTAATGGCTGTTACTACTTCCCAGTGAATCCGGGTGCAGCCACCGGCGACGGTAGTGTCAGTCCGATGGATGAGTGTGCTAACATGATCCAAAACGTACCCACCCCGACCACACTGGCTTCCCAGCAGACGCTGAATCTCGACATCTACACCTGTGGACCCAACTCGACCAACTCCAAGCTCTGGAACCGCACAGGATACGAAGCAGCGAACGACCCGTGTGATGTCATTTTGAACAGCGACAATCGCTCGATCGTCAATATGCTCTTTGCACCGAGCACGACCTCCATCAACTCGGCATACCCACCACCTGCGGCTACTTCTTGAGCTTGCTCACGATGGATGCTGGTGATGGCATACCACCCGGTCCGCTGCTGCCGCTCCCAGAATCGATGCTTTGGTAAGCATAGTACCCGATGGCTGCAATCGACGAGATGCAGCAGCAACAGCAGAGGCATGCAGCAACCAGGGCAATGATCGCTGTCGAGTCGAGACCGGAAGTCGTCTGGTCAGACGAGAACTGACTCGATGTCTTGGTTGTATTGCCCTGTGCGATTTGAGTGATGGCTTTGTTGTCGAGCATGCACTGCTGGTATGATTTGTTGGAGTTGGACTGAATGATGCCGATTGCTGTGGCACAGGGTGCGAACTGGTTCTTCTGGATAGCGGAGAGCTGCGAAGCACACGAGTTCTGCAGGTTCAGGTATGTGCTCGTGTCCATGTTGGTGCTGACCAAGTTGCAGTTGTTGTTGGAGCTGGAGTTGCTGCCAGAGAGCAGGCCCTGAGCCTTCTGGATGGCGGATGCCACAGCCTGGCTATCCACGCTGTTGGTCTGGGCCATGAGTGTCTGGACCATCGATGTCATGGTGCACTGCTGAACGGCGTCATTCACATTGGTCTGGCTGATATTGGCCATGCTGCAGTCGTGGGTCTTGCAGTACTCACACTGTGAGTTGTCGATGACGTTTGTCTGGTAAGCGGCCATATTGTTGGAGCAAGCGTTGACGATGTTCTTGACGTCCGAGTCTGACATGGTGGTGCCGATGACATTGCGGGTCTGGTTGCTGACTTGATTGCTTCCGCTGTCAAACATACTCAAGGGGTCGAATGCCTTGACGACATTTGCGAGGCCTCCGGCAGCGGCCGTAATATTGTCTGCGGTCGATGAGATGGTCTTGCAGGCTTCTGCGGCATTGGCGCCAAACATGTTCTTTCCGGTATCGGCCTGCTCGAGCGACGGAGATGGATCGGCAAACATGTAGTATCCGAGGATGATGATCACGGCCAAGTATTCAAATAGGTACACTGGAACGGGCATCTCTTGCAATGGAGGGTGTGTGGCTACCATCGGGCGACAAAAAAACGCAGTAAGGCCTTCGATACACATGTATAGCATGACGCACCAGCGATGGAGCTGCCACTCGAAGTCTGGGGCGAGATCGCCTCGTTCCTCGACATCCGATCGTGCTTGGCACTGACACGCACCTGCCGCCGATTCCTCGCATTTCATCAACCTGCATGGGAGGATACGATCTACCAGTGCTGCATCAACACCCGCAGCCTCTCGCTGATCCAGGTGATCATGCGACCGATCCCGGTTCTGTGGCGGAACGAAAGCGTCCTTCGACACTACACGCGCTTCAGCTCGATGATGCACAAGGAAGCAATGGTCTGTGAACTGCTCCGCCGTGGCCCCACATCCACTAACGATCCTGGTTTCCGAATTCTGGAAATGTTGATCGCGTGTGGAGTGTCGCCGTACGGAGATATTGCTACCCGATGCATCATGTGCATCCAGAACCACGATGTCTTGGCACGTATCGTCCCTGTGATGACAGCCAACTGTGCCCGCAGGGGCGAGGAATCACTGGCGTTGTTTGCCAAGACCGCAGTTGAACGAGCGATACAGACATGTCGCCACGAATTCATTCAAGCCTTCCTCGGGCAAGTGACACTCGATCTGGTGGACAGCATGCACTACTTTGACTGGGATCTCATCAACGAAGCCATCTATGCCGAGAGCACGATCGTGCTGGATCTCTTCTTCCAACACCAATGGCCTCGCCCCAGGCAGGATATCGTCCAGCAAGCTGCCATCATTGGATCCAAGCGCAGCAGTGCTGTCGTTGTCGAATGGGCACTCGGCCACAATCAACTGGACGACCCTCGTGTGCTCCTCGGCCACATTGTCAGCCTCTCTCCCGAGATCCACGACCTGGTTCTCCGATTCTTCCCGAGCGAGGCGACCCGTCTCCTGAAGCGACTACTCAAGTCACATCCAAACTCCGACCCACAGCCCTTGATCTACTACTGCGTCTGTCGATCGCCGCAGATCGACGCGGGCGCCCTGGTGCTCACTGCGAGATACCAGAAACTCGAGTTCCTGCGATTCATGCTGGAGCAGATGAATCCGGAAACGTACGAGTCGGATCTGTGGTTCGACCTCCTCTGCAGCTCGGGACACAGCAACGCAACCGTGGCATTCGTGCTGCACCACCACTGCTACAGCACCAAGGAGCAAGTCGATGCACTGCGCCGATTTGTGGTGTTTGGATTCGAGCCTGGAACCAATGTGATTCTAGACATGCTCGACGATCGCGATCTTCCCGACGATATCTTG
This sequence comes from Polychytrium aggregatum, assembly GCF_025602895.1. Classification (NCBI taxonomy): domain Eukaryota; kingdom Fungi; phylum Chytridiomycota; class Chytridiomycetes; order Polychytriales; genus Polychytrium; species Polychytrium aggregatum. The sequence continues at coordinate 38,019 of NW_026516261.1, forward strand.
TTCCGGGCATACTTCAACATCAGCGAGTTCACTGGGATCTGTGTGTACACCCTGTTGCGTCGGGTGCTGCACATCCCCAGGATCATTGGATTCCAGGAAATGGGCGAGACCGTCCTGGAGCGGGTGATCCGCTTGCGAATGTGGTCGCACATCGTGCCTCTGGTGGATGCCGGGGTGCGGGTGTGCAATTCGCATGTGTTGCTGGCGAATGTGTATGCATGTCCCAACCGCATTTCGTGTAAGCTGGTCGTGAATGCGCCCCAGGAGGGTGAATAAAAGTCAGCTCTCTCTTGTAGAGCATCACATTCTGTTAGAGTCCAGAGGGGACTCAACGGCAAAAGAAGAAGTGAGCTCGAAGTGAGCTCAGGGAAGGCAAGGGTAAAGTCCGAAGTGGACTCGGAGAGGGAGCGAGGAAATTAAAGATCCGTTCAAGATAAGACTTGTCTCGAAATGAGACGTGAGGAACACTCAGAGAATAAAGTAGAAGGCACTTTATTTAGTCCTATTTTGAACGCTGAGGTTCGACTACACATCGCGGGGGTCAGGCTATTTATAGACAAGTCCGGACTTGGCAGCGAAGGGCGGCCAAGGGAGGGAAAAGTGGGCGATCGAGCAGGGCGAAGGGGGCGATGCACGAACGAGGGCCGAGAAGGACCACCGAGACAGGCAGAGAACCAAAGCGAGAGAGGCGCAAGCAAAAGCGAAGCACCTGGCAGGAGAAACGTGCGAAGGCGAAGCAATGTGACTCAACATCCAAGAAGCGGATTGGTCAAAGAAAAGATTGGGGTGAGCGCATGGGAGATGAACAAGAGATCGGGGCGGTCAGGCAGGTCATGAGTCACCGGTGGGGGGACACATGATCGGCAGCCGAATTGCAACCAATCGCAGCAAGGCGCGTGCACAAACAAACCGGCGCGTGCGAAGAAGACAAAGGAAGCGGAGCAGCGCGGGAAAACGGAAGTGCGGAAGGAGCGGAAAAGACAGGCAAAGGGCGGAAAATTGGAGGGGAACTGCAAGGCTACACACAAACAAACAGAAAGGCAAAAGAACAGCCAAGTGTGCAGTCAAAGTGGAGAACAAGCAGGAGCTATCCCTAACACCACTTCAGGTTTGGATACCGCAAGTGCAAGAACCTGGCTCGACACGGATCCGGGATCGACTTGACCAGGACCCACGCACAGCAGTGTGTGGATCCGCATCAAGTCCTGGTCCGCAAGGTCGCAGCCCTCAAGACGGCCCACCCGACTTGGGTGGAAAGTGGTATAGCCGGAGTGGGACCAGTGGACAAGCTGCTGGACCGGCTCAGTTTCGATCGCACTCCCCCTCGCACTCGCACCCCTCCCGCACTTGGATCGCTTGCTGCTCATGTACCCGCTCCCCGCACTGCCTTCCGAGCATTCGCACTTGGTGCACACCCAGCACCACCACCCACTCCCACACCCAGTGTAGTCCCACCCTTGCAGTCTCTCCCTGCACCCTCATCACAGCGTAGTATAGTGCCAGCACTTGTCACTCCACCACCCCGACCTCCCCTCGATCCTGCTGTTCCCTTGTGGGAACTGCTTGAAAATGTGTTCACCCGCTTGGTCTCAGACCTTGTGGGCAGCTGAGGCAGCACTAGGCTGCAACAGGAGTAAATAGGCTTGCCTGTGTACTCAACGTGCCGGGGTACCAACCTGTTGGACCTGATGGCTTGTCTTCTTGAATAAAGTTGACTATAGTAACAAAAAAAAAACCTAACCTAACCTAACCTAACCGATTTCTATAAATAGCTATATTAATTATTAATCTTCCACCGCTTGTCACAGGTCAGACAGTGGGCGTATATGGTGCTGGCCTCGTCCGAAGAGCGATGCTGGGCCAGGATGAACTCGGTGTTATACGAGTCTCTGCCCATGCGAGCACAGTCGGTGCATTTCATCTGTCCGTCGGCTCCTCCGGACTTGCCGTTTGCCGCTGCTGCCGCCGTCGTGCCGGTGACCCCCTGGTCTTGTGCCAGCCAAGCGTCTGGACGAAGGTTCTGGTGTGTCAGATCATCCAGCCGGGAAGGATCTTGAATAGCGCCCGAGTCGAGCAAGCCGACGATGGCCTCCAGGTTCGACAGCATCATGATGGCGCGGGATTTGTATACGTCTCGGAACTGCGGGTTGATCCAGCTGCACACGCCCTTGTAGGTTGTGGTGGCATAGCGATAGATGCTCTCTTCCAAGACCTCGGCGTGGTCGGGCGTCTTTGCCTGGAGGGTCTGCAGGGCGATGCTACGCGGCGAGTCCATCGGGTGCTATTGCATATGCCGAGGATGAAACCCTTACAGCGTTTTTTCTGACACACCCTTCGCAGCAGACCAATGTCAAGTCAAATCTGGATCATCATGGCCGTTATAGCGCTGTGTTGCGTCTGCTCGTCGCTCCTGACCACAGGCGGAGGATTTGGACTCTACCAGTACAACAAGACCCACTCGACAACACCATGGTCCTGCGTCTACGTCCCGACCATCAAGATGTATACTGTTGCACGCATCAACCAGAACAACGCCGAGTGCATGTACAACACCGGTGGTAATGGCTGTTACTACTTCCCAGTGAATCCGGGTGCAGCCACCGGCGACGGTAGTGTCAGTCCGATGGATGAGTGTGCTAACATGATCCAAAACGTACCCACCCCGACCACACTGGCTTCCCAGCAGACGCTGAATCTCGACATCTACACCTGTGGACCCAACTCGACCAACTCCAAGCTCTGGAACCGCACAGGATACGAAGCAGCGAACGACCCGTGTGATGTCATTTTGAACAGCGACAATCGCTCGATCGTCAATATGCTCTTTGCACCGAGCACGACCTCCATCAACTCGGCATACCCACCACCTGCGGCTACTTCTTGAGCTTGCTCACGATGGATGCTGGTGATGGCATACCACCCGGTCCGCTGCTGCCGCTCCCAGAATCGATGCTTTGGTAAGCATAGTACCCGATGGCTGCAATCGACGAGATGCAGCAGCAACAGCAGAGGCATGCAGCAACCAGGGCAATGATCGCTGTCGAGTCGAGACCGGAAGTCGTCTGGTCAGACGAGAACTGACTCGATGTCTTGGTTGTATTGCCCTGTGCGATTTGAGTGATGGCTTTGTTGTCGAGCATGCACTGCTGGTATGATTTGTTGGAGTTGGACTGAATGATGCCGATTGCTGTGGCACAGGGTGCGAACTGGTTCTTCTGGATAGCGGAGAGCTGCGAAGCACACGAGTTCTGCAGGTTCAGGTATGTGCTCGTGTCCATGTTGGTGCTGACCAAGTTGCAGTTGTTGTTGGAGCTGGAGTTGCTGCCAGAGAGCAGGCCCTGAGCCTTCTGGATGGCGGATGCCACAGCCTGGCTATCCACGCTGTTGGTCTGGGCCATGAGTGTCTGGACCATCGATGTCATGGTGCACTGCTGAACGGCGTCATTCACATTGGTCTGGCTGATATTGGCCATGCTGCAGTCGTGGGTCTTGCAGTACTCACACTGTGAGTTGTCGATGACGTTTGTCTGGTAAGCGGCCATATTGTTGGAGCAAGCGTTGACGATGTTCTTGACGTCCGAGTCTGACATGGTGGTGCCGATGACATTGCGGGTCTGGTTGCTGACTTGATTGCTTCCGCTGTCAAACATACTCAAGGGGTCGAATGCCTTGACGACATTTGCGAGGCCTCCGGCAGCGGCCGTAATATTGTCTGCGGTCGATGAGATGGTCTTGCAGGCTTCTGCGGCATTGGCGCCAAACATGTTCTTTCCGGTATCGGCCTGCTCGAGCGACGGAGATGGATCGGCAAACATGTAGTATCCGAGGATGATGATCACGGCCAAGTATTCAAATAGGTACACTGGAACGGGCATCTCTTGCAATGGAGGGTGTGTGGCTACCATCGGGCGACAAAAAAACGCAGTAAGGCCTTCGATACACATGTATAGCATGACGCACCAGCGATGGAGCTGCCACTCGAAGTCTGGGGCGAGATCGCCTCGTTCCTCGACATCCGATCGTGCTTGGCACTGACACGCACCTGCCGCCGATTCCTCGCATTTCATCAACCTGCATGGGAGGATACGATCTACCAGTGCTGCATCAACACCCGCAGCCTCTCGCTGATCCAGGTGATCATGCGACCGATCCCGGTTCTGTGGCGGAACGAAAGCGTCCTTCGACACTACACGCGCTTCAGCTCGATGATGCACAAGGAAGCAATGGTCTGTGAACTGCTCCGCCGTGGCCCCACATCCACTAACGATCCTGGTTTCCGAATTCTGGAAATGTTGATCGCGTGTGGAGTGTCGCCGTACGGAGATATTGCTACCCGATGCATCATGTGCATCCAGAACCACGATGTCTTGGCACGTATCGTCCCTGTGATGACAGCCAACTGTGCCCGCAGGGGCGAGGAATCACTGGCGTTGTTTGCCAAGACCGCAGTTGAACGAGCGATACAGACATGTCGCCACGAATTCATTCAAGCCTTCCTCGGGCAAGTGACACTCGATCTGGTGGACAGCATGCACTACTTTGACTGGGATCTCATCAACGAAGCCATCTATGCCGAGAGCACGATCGTGCTGGATCTCTTCTTCCAACACCAATGGCCTCGCCCCAGGCAGGATATCGTCCAGCAAGCTGCCATCATTGGATCCAAGCGCAGCAGTGCTGTCGTTGTCGAATGGGCACTCGGCCACAATCAACTGGACGACCCTCGTGTGCTCCTCGGCCACATTGTCAGCCTCTCTCCCGAGATCCACGACCTGGTTCTCCGATTCTTCCCGAGCGAGGCGACCCGTCTCCTGAAGCGACTACTCAAGTCACATCCAAACTCCGACCCACAGCCCTTGATCTACTACTGCGTCTGTCGATCGCCGCAGATCGACGCGGGCGCCCTGGTGCTCACTGCGAGATACCAGAAACTCGAGTTCCTGCGATTCATGCTGGAGCAGATGAATCCGGAAACGTACGAGTCGGATCTGTGGTTCGACCTCCTCTGCAGCTCGGGACACAGCAACGCAACCGTGGCATTCGTGCTGCACCACCACTGCTACAGCACCAAGGAGCAAGTCGATGCACTGCGCCGATTTGTGGTGTTTGGATTCGAGCCTGGAACCAATGTGATTCTAGACATGCTCGACGATCGCGATCTTCCCGACGATATCTTGTTCCGGGCATACTTCAACATCAGCGAGTTCACTGGGATCTGTGTGTACACCCTGTTGCGTCGGGTGCTGCACATCCCCAGGATCATTGGATTCCAGGAAATGGGCGAGACCGTCCTGGAGCGGGTGATCCGCTTGCGAATGTGGTCGCACATCGTGCCTCTGGTGGATGCCGGGGTGCGGGTGTGCAATTCGCATGTGTTGCTGGCGAATGTGTATGCATGTCCCAACCGCATTTCGTGTAAGCTGGTCGTGAATGCGCCCCAGGAGGGTGAATAAAAGTCAGCTCTCTCTTGTAGAGCATCACATTCTGTTAGAGTCCAGAGGGGACTCAACGGCAAAAGAAGAAGTGAGCTCGAAGTGAGCTCAGGGAAGGCAAGGGTAAAGTCCGAAGTGGACTCGGAGAGGGAGCGAGGAAATTAAAGATCCGTTCAAGATAAGACTTGTCTCGAAATGAGACGTGAGGAACACTCAGAGAATAAAGTAGAAGGCACTTTATTTAGTCCTATTTTGAACGCTGAGGTTCGACTACACATCGCGGGGGTCAGGCTATTTATAGACAAGTCCGGACTTGGCAGCGAAGGGCGGCCAAGGGAGGGAAAAGTGGGCGATCGAGCAGGGCGAAGGGGGCGATGCACGAACGAGGGCCGAGAAGGACCACCGAGACAGGCAGAGAACCAAAGCGAGAGAGGCGCAAGCAAAAGCGAAGCACCTGGCAGGAGAAACGTGCGAAGGCGAAGCAATGTGACTCAACATCCAAGAAGCGGATTGGTCAAAGAAAAGATTGGGGTGAGCGCATGGGAGATGAACAAGAGATCGGGGCGGTCAGGCAGGTCATGAGTCACCGGTGGGGGGACACATGATCGGCAGCCGAATTGCAACCAATCGCAGCAAGGCGCGTGCACAAACAAACCGGCGCGTGCGAAGAAGACAAAGGAAGCGGAGCAGCGCGGGAAAACGGAAGTGCGGAAGGAGCGGAAAAGACAGGCAAAGGGCGGAAAATTGGAGGGGAACTGCAAGGCTACACACAAACAAACAGAAAGGCAAAAGAACAGCCAAGTGTGCAGTCAAAGTGGAGAACAAGCAGGAGCTATCCCTAACACCACTTCAGGTTTGGATACCGCAAGTGCAAGAACCTGGCTCGACACGGATCCGGGATCGACTTGACCAGGACCCACGCACAGCAGTGTGTGGATCCGCATCAAGTCCTGGTCCGCAAGGTCGCAGCCCTCAAGACGGCCCACCCGACTTGGGTGGAAAGTGGTATAGCCGGAGTGGGACCAGTGGACAAGCTGCTGGACCGGCTCAGTTTCGATCGCACTCCCCCTCGCACTCGCACCCCTCCCGCACTTGGATCGCTTGCTGCTCATGTACCCGCTCCCCGCACTGCCTTCCGAGCATTCGCACTTGGTGCACACCCAGCACCACCACCCACTCCCACACCCAGTGTAGTCCCACCCTTGCAGTCTCTCCCTGCACCCTCATCACAGCGTAGTATAGTGCCAGCACTTGTCACTCCACCACCCCGACCTCCCCTCGATCCTGCTGTTCCCTTGTGGGAACTGCTTGAAAATGTGTTCACCCGCTTGGTCTCAGACCTTGTGGGCAGCTGAGGCAGCACTAGGCTGCAACAGGAGTAAATAGGCTTGCCTGTGTACTCAACGTGCCGGGGTACCAACCTGTTGGACCTGATGGCTTGTCTTCTTGAATAAAGTTGACTATAGTAACAAAAAAAAAAACCTAACCTAACCTAACCTAACCGATTTCTATAAATAGCTATATTAATTATTAATCTTCCACCGCTTGTCACAGGTCAGACAGTGGGCGTATATGGTGCTGGCCTCGTCCGAAGAGCGATGCTGGGCCAGGATGAACTCGGTGTTATACGAGTCTCTGCCCATGCGAGCACAGTCGGTGCATTTCATCTGTCCGTCGGCTCCTCCGGACTTGCCGTTTGCCGCTGCTGCCGCCGTCGTGCCGGTGACCCCCTGGTCTTGTGCCAGCCAAGCGTCTGGACGAAGGTTCTGGTGTGTCAGATCATCCAGCCGGGAAGGATCTTGAATAGCGCCCGAGTCGAGCAAGCCGACGATGGCCTCCAGGTTCGACAGCATCATGATGGCGCGGGATTTGTATACGTCTCGGAACTGCGGGTTGATCCAGCTGCACACGCCCTTGTAGGTTGTGGTGGCATAGCGATAGATGCTCTCTTCCAAGACCTCGGCGTGGTCGGGCGTCTTTGCCTGGAGGGTCTGCAGGGCGATGCTACGCGGCGAGTCCATCGGGTGCTATTGCATATGCCGAGGATGAAACCCTTACAGCGTTTTTTCTGACACACCCTTCGCAGCAGACCAATGTCAAGTCAAATCTGGATCATCATGGCCGTTATAGCGCTGTGTTGCGTCTGCTCGTCGCTCCTGACCACAGGCGGAGGATTTGGACTCTACCAGTACAACAAGACCCACTCGACAACACCATGGTCCTGCGTCTACGTCCCGACCATCAAGATGTATACTGTTGCACGCATCAACCAGAACAACGCCGAGTGCATGTACAACACCGGTGGTAATGGCTGTTACTACTTCCCAGTGAATCCGGGTGCAGCCACCGGCGACGGTAGTGTCAGTCCGATGGATGAGTGTGCTAACATGATCCAAAACGTACCCACCCCGACCACACTGGCTTCCCAGCAGACGCTGAATCTCGACATCTACACCTGTGGACCCAACTCGACCAACTCCAAGCTCTGGAACCGCACAGGATACGAAGCAGCGAACGACCCGTGTGATGTCATTTTGAACAGCGACAATCGCTCGATCGTCAATATGCTCTTTGCACCGAGCACGACCTCCATCAACTCGGCATACCCACCACCTGCGGCTACTTCTTGAGCTTGCTCACGATGGATGCTGGTGATGGCATACCACCCGGTCCGCTGCTGCCGCTCCCAGAATCGATGCTTTGGTAAGCATAGTACCCGATGGCTGCAATCGACGAGATGCAGCAGCAACAGCAGAGGCATGCAGCAACCAGGGCAATGATCGCTGTCGAGTCGAGACCGGAAGTCGTCTGGTCAGACGAGAACTGACTCGATGTCTTGGTTGTATTGCCCTGTGCGATTTGAGTGATGGCTTTGTTGTCGAGCATGCACTGCTGGTATGATTTGTTGGAGTTGGACTGAATGATGCCGATTGCTGTGGCACAGGGTGCGAACTGGTTCTTCTGGATAGCGGAGAGCTGCGAAGCACACGAGTTCTGCAGGTTCAGGTATGTGCTCGTGTCCATGTTGGTGCTGACCAAGTTGCAGTTGTTGTTGGAGCTGGAGTTGCTGCCAGAGAGCAGGCCCTGAGCCTTCTGGATGGCGGATGCCACAGCCTGGCTATCCACGCTGTTGGTCTGGGCCATGAGTGTCTGGACCATCGATGTCATGGTGCACTGCTGAACGGCGTCATTCACATTGGTCTGGCTGATATTGGCCATGCTGCAGTCGTGGGTCTTGCAGTACTCACACTGTGAGTTGTCGATGACGTTTGTCTGGTAAGCGGCCATATTGTTGGAGCAAGCGTTGACGATGTTCTTGACGTCCGAGTCTGACATGGTGGTGCCGATGACATTGCGGGTCTGGTTGCTGACTTGATTGCTTCCGCTGTCAAACATACTCAAGGGGTCGAATGCCTTGACGACATTTGCGAGGCCTCCGGCAGCGGCCGTAATATTGTCTGCGGTCGATGAGATGGTCTTGCAGGCTTCTGCGGCATTGGCGCCAAACATGTTCTTTCCGGTATCGGCCTGCTCGAGCGACGGAGATGGATCGGCAAACATGTAGTATCCGAGGATGATGATCACGGCCAAGTATTCAAATAGGTACACTGGAACGGGCATCTCTTGCAATGGAGGGTGTGTGGCTACCATCGGGCGACAAAAAAACGCAGTAAGGCCTTCGATACACATGTATAGCATGACGCACCAGCGATGGAGCTGCCACTCGAAGTCTGGGGCGAGATCGCCTCGTTCCTCGACATCCGATCGTGCTTGGCACTGACACGCACCTGCCGCCGATTCCTCGCATTTCATCAACCTGCATGGGAGGATACGATCTACCAGTGCTGCATCAACACCCGCAGCCTCTCGCTGATCCAGGTGATCATGCGACCGATCCCGGTTCTGTGGCGGAACGAAAGCGTCCTTCGACACTACACGCGCTTCAGCTCGATGATGCACAAGGAAGCAATGGTCTGTGAACTGCTCCGCCGTGGCCCCACATCCACTAACGATCCTGGTTTCCGAATTCTGGAAATGTTGATCGCGTGTGGAGTGTCGCCGTACGGAGATATTGCTACCCGATGCATCATGTGCATCCAGAACCACGATGTCTTGGCACGTATCGTCCCTGTGATGACAGCCAACTGTGCCCGCAGGGGCGAGGAATCACTGGCGTTGTTTGCCAAGACCGCAGTTGAACGAGCGATACAGACATGTCGCCACGAATTCATTCAAGCCTTCCTCGGGCAAGTGACACTCGATCTGGTGGACAGCATGCACTACTTTGACTGGGATCTCATCAACGAAGCCATCTATGCCGAGAGCACGATCGTGCTGGATCTCTTCTTCCAACACCAATGGCCTCGCCCCAGGCAGGATATCGTCCAGCAAGCTGCCATCATTGGATCCAAGCGCAGCAGTGCTGTCGTTGTCGAATGGGCACTCGGCCACAATCAACTGGACGACCCTCGTGTGCTCCTCGGCCACATTGTCAGCCTCTCTCCCGAGATCCACGACCTGGTTCTCCGATTCTTCCCGAGCGAGGCGACCCGTCTCCTGAAGCGACTACTCAAGTCACATCCAAACTCCGACCCACAGCCCTTGATCTACTACTGCGTCTGTCGATCGCCGCAGATCGACGCGGGCGCCCTGGTGCTCACTGCGAGATACCAGAAACTCGAGTTCCTGCGATTCATGCTGGAGCAGATGAATCCGGAAACGTACGAGTCGGATCTGTGGTTCGACCTCCTCTGCAGCTCGGGACACAGCAACGCAACCGTGGCATTCGTGCTGCACCACCACTGCTACAGCACCAAGGAGCAAGTCGATGCACTGCGCCGATTTGTGGTGTTTGGATTCGAGCCTGGAACCAATGTGATTCTAGACATGCTCGACGATCGCGATCTTCCCGACGATATCTTGTTCCGGGCATACTTCAACATCAGCGAGTTCACTGGGATCTGTGTGTACACCCTGTTGCGTCGGGTGCTGCACATCCCCAGGATCATTGGATTCCAGGAAATGGGCGAGACCGTCCTGGAGCGGGTGATCCGCTTGCGAATGTGGTCGCACATCGTGCCTCTGGTGGATGCCGGGGTGCGGGTGTGCAATTCGCATGTGTTGCTGGCGAATGTGTATGCATGTCCCAACCGCATTTCGTGTAAGCTGGTCGTGAATGCGCCCCAGGAGGGTGAATAAAAGTCAGCTCTCTCTTGTAGAGCATCACATTCTGTTAGAGTCCAGAGGGGACTCAACGGCAAAAGAAGAAGTGAGCTCGAAGTGAGCTCAGGGAAGGCAAGGGTAAAGTCCGAAGTGGACTCGGAGAGGGAGCGAGGAAATTAAAGATCCGTTCAAGATAAGACTTGTCTCGAAATGAGACGTGAGGAACACTCAGAGAATAAAGTAGAAGGCACTTTATTTAGTCCTATTTTGAACGCTGAGGTTCGACTACACATCGCGGGGGTCAGGCTATTTATAGACAAGTCCGGACTTGGCAGCGAAGGGCGGCCAAGGGAGGGAAAAGTGGGCGATCGAGCAGGGCGAAGGGGGCGATGCACGAACGAGGGCCGAGAAGGACCACCGAGACAGGCAGAGAACCAAAGCGAGAGAGGCGCAAGCAAAAGCGAAGCACCTGGCAGGAGAAACGTGCGAAGGCGAAGCAATGTGACTCAACATCCAAGAAGCGGATTGGTCAAAGAAAAGATTGGGGTGAGCGCATGGGAGATGAACAAGAGATCGGGGCGGTCAGGCAGGTCATGAGTCACCGGTGGGGGGACACATGATCGGCAGCCGAATTGCAACCAATCGCAGCAAGGCGCGTGCACAAACAAACCGGCGCGTGCGAAGAAGACAAAGGAAGCGGAGCAGCGCGGGAAAACGGAAGTGCGGAAGGAGCGGAAAAGACAGGCAAAGGGCGGAAAATTGGAGGGGAACTGCAAGGCTACACACAAACAAACAGAAAGGCAAAAGAACAGCCAAGTGTGCAGTCAAAGTGGAGAACAAGCAGGAGCTATCCCTAACACCACTTCAGGTTTGGATACCGCAAGTGCAAGAACCTGGCTCGACACGGATCCGGGATCGACTTGACCAGGACCCACGCACAGCAGTGTGTGGATCCGCATCAAGTCCTGGTCCGCAAGGTCGCAGCCCTCAAGACGGCCCACCCGACTTGGGTGGAAAGTGGTATAGCCGGAGTGGGACCAGTGGACAAGCTGCTGGACCGGCTCAGTTTCGATCGCACTCCCCCTCGCACTCGCACCCCTCCCGCACTTGGATCGCTTGCTGCTCATGTACCCGCTCCCCGCACTGCCTTCCGAGCATTCGCACTTGGTGCACACCCAGCACCACCACCCACTCCCACACCCAGTGTAGTCCCACCCTTGCAGTCTCTCCCTGCACCCTCATCACAGCGTAGTATAGTGCCAGCACTTGTCACTCCACCACCCCGACCTCCCCTCGATCCTGCTGTTCCCTTGTGGGAACTGCTTGAAAATGTGTTCACCCGCTTGGTCTCAGACCTTGTGGGCAGCTGAGGCAGCACTAGGCTGCAACAGGAGTAAATAGGCTTGCCTGTGTACTCAACGTGCCGGGGTACCAACCTGTTGGACCTGATGGCTTGTCTTCTTGAATAAAGTTGACTATAGTAACAAAAAAAAAAACCTAACCTAACCTAACCTAACCGATTTCTATAAATAGCTATATTAATTATTAATCTTCCACCGCTTGTCACAGGTCAGACAGTGGGCGTATATGGTGCTGGCCTCGTCCGAAGAGCGATGCTGGGCCAGGATGAACTCGGTGTTATACGAGTCTCTGCCCATGCGAGCACAGTCGGTGTCAAGACTGGACAACGGGGCAAGCAGGGAAGTGCGCAAGAGTCCTAATGCAAGACTCGAACGTAGGGAGAGGAGCGGGGACTGGACTGGGACACAGAGTGTCAAGTGTAAAGCCAAAGTTTTATTCTAGATCCAAGGCTTAGGATACTAAAAATACAAAGTGGCAAGACGAAGGCAAAAGACAGAGGCTGGTCGGAGGGCTATTTATGCGAGCGCCAAGGATCGACGCTGCAGAGCGAGGGGGCAGGAGCGAAGCAGCGGCGGGGAGGGCGAAGCCGCGAGCGAAGCAGGTGGCGGCCGTGACTCGGGATCCGTGAGTCAGCGGGCGTCAGTGGCGGCGGCATGGCGGCGCCAAGGCGTCAGGCGGCGTCGAGGTGGCGTCGTGGGCGTAACCCATGACCAACAGCAAGGAAGCGGGAACGGAACACAGACAGCGCGCGTGCTGGCGATAAGACAACAAGGCAGCACAGCGCGGGAAACAAACAAACAGAAGGAAGGGAAAGCACTAAGGCAGGCGAACAGAAAGGGAAGGGCAAGGGTAAAGGAAGGAAGTGGGCAAGGCAGAGGGTGTTCATGACACTACCCCCCTCTCAAGGCCCGAGCTCCGAGAGGGCCAGGCTTCGAGGGATGAGAGGAGTGGTAGGCTGCGACAGGCTCCGGACAATGTGCAAGATTGCTGGCGGGCTCCCAGGTGCAATCCGTCACCGTGTAGCCACGCCAGTGCACAAGATACTGGAGCTTACCTCGGAACAGCCTGGAGTCCAGGATCTGTTCGACTTCCCATTCGTCGTGGCCGTTGACTTGGATGGGTGGAGGGGGCGGGATGATTCGACCTGGGATCTTGTCGTCGGCGGCGGGCTCGAGCAGGGAGACGTGGAAGACAGGATGAATGCGCATGGACGAGGGCAAGTCCAACTTGAAAGCGCGGGAACCGACTTGAGCGACGATCTTGAACGGCCCAAGCTTGGTGTGGTCGAGCTTGGCCGTGGGTCGCTGGGTCTTGATGTTCTTGGCGGAGAGCCAGACTCGGTCTCCAACCTTGAACGGAGGGGAAGGGGAGTGGCCGGGGTCGTAGAACCTGGCTTGGGAGTCCTGGGCGAGGGCGAGGGCGATGTTAAACTTGAGTTCATCATGGAGGGAATGGATGATCCGGGCTTGATCGTCGGCGACGGAGGCATTCTTGGTGGTGCGGGGAAGGGCGACGGAAAAACGAGGGTGGTAGCCGGTGTAGGCAAAGAAGGGAGAGCAGCCGAGGGTTGCTTGAGAGGTGTTGTTGTAGGTGAACTCGGCGTGGGGGAGAAGCTGGGCCCAGTCGTCTTGCTGGAAGTTGATGAAGCAGCGGAGGTACTGCTCGAGGATGGCGTTGACCCGCTCGGTCTGGCCGTCGGTCTGCGGATGGAAGGCAGTCGACATCTTGTGCTTGATCTTGAGGCGGGTCAGGACGGCTTGGAAGAACTTGGAGGCAAAGGTAGATCCTCGGTCTGAGACGATATCGTCTGGAAGACCGTGCTTGGTGAAGACATGCTCGACAAACATCCGAGCAGTGTCCTCGGCGTTGGCCTCGTTGCTTGACGGGACGAAGTGGGCCATCTTGGTGAATCGGTCGACAAACACACAGATGGCTGTGTGTCCGGAGGATTCGGGGAGCTGGGTGATGAAGTCGACCGAAACAGAAGACCAAGGGCGATCGGGAACAGGGAGCGAGGCAAGGAGTCCGTAGGGCTTGTGACGGGAGTGCTTGTTCCGCTGGCAGGTGTCGCATCCGGAGACATACTCCTTGATGTAACGACGCATGGTCGGCCAGTGGAAGGTCCGGGAGACGAGCTCGAAGGTCTTGGCGACGCCGAAGTGGCCGGCAGTCGGCGAGTCGTGGCACTCGACGAGGATCTTGCGCTTGAGCTCGGGGACATCGGGGACGCAGACGAGACCTTCAAAGAGCAGAAGGTCGTTGTCGACGGAGTAGCCGGGACAGGAGGCAGGGTTCTTGAGGACTTGGGACAGGATCGGACCAAAGGTAGAGTCCTTCTTGAGGTTTGACTTGATGAGGACGGCGATATCCTCGGACTCGGGGGCAACGGGAACAGCTCGGAGGGCGGAAACGAAGAGTTTTGGTGGCAGCAGGGTCTGGGTGTTCGGGGAGCTACGGGAGTCACCCCCCTCCTTAGGGAACTTGTCCTTGCGGGAGAGGGCGTCGGCGGCATTGTTGAGGGTTCCGGGTCGATACCTGATGACGAAGTTGTAATCGCCAAGGATCTCGGACCAACGGACTTGGCGACGGCTGAGATTGCGGGAGGTCTGGAAGTATTCGAGGTTCTTGTGGTCGGTGACGACCTCGGTGGCTTGGGAGGAGAACTCGAGGTAGTGTCTCCATTGTTTGAAGGCTGCGACGATGGCGAGAAGTTCCTTATCATAGATTTGATAATTCATTTCTGCATCGAGCAGCTTCCGGGAGTAGAAGGCGACGGGGTGGAGGAGGCCTTCGTCGTCGCGCTGACTGAGAACAGCGCCAAGAGCATAGTCAGATGCGTCGGCTTCGATGACGCACTGACGCTCGGGGTCGAAGTGGCGGAGGACAGGACCGGTGCTCAGGCATTCCTTAAGCTTCAGGAATGACGTTTGAGCCGAGGGAGACCAGGAGAACTTGATGTCCTTCTTCAGGAGGTCCGTCAGCGGGGTGGCGATCTTGGAGTAGTCCTTGACGAACCGGCGGTAGAAGTTCGCCAGGCCGAGGAAGACTTGGATGTCGTGGGCCGATCGGGGGATCTCCCACTCCTGGATGGCCTTGACCTTGTCGGGATCCATGGAGATTCCATCGGGCGAGATGATGAACCCGAGGAAGGCGACGGAGGACTGGTCGAACTCACACTTTTCAAGCTTGAGTGAGAGTCCGGCGTCTTGGAGCTTGGTCAGGACTTTCTTGACATGAGCCTCGTGCTCGGCAGGATCGGAGGAGTAGATCAGGATGTCGTCCAGGTAGACGACCACGAACTGGTCAAGGTATTCTC
Organism: Polychytrium aggregatum; assembly: GCF_025602895.1. Taxonomy (NCBI): domain Eukaryota; kingdom Fungi; phylum Chytridiomycota; class Chytridiomycetes; order Polychytriales; genus Polychytrium; species Polychytrium aggregatum. Next base: position 53,292 of record NW_026516261.1, read on the forward strand.
GGAGGACATCGTTGACGAAGGCTTGGAACGAGGCAGGAGCGTTGGTCAAGCCGAACGGCATGACGCTGTACTCGAAATGGCCGTAGCGGCAGCGGAAGGCCGTCTTCCACTCTTCACCTTCAGCGATGCGCAAGAGATTGTATGCGCCTCGCATGTCGAGCTTGGTGAAGATCTTGGCCTTGCCGAGGTTGTCGAACGTCTCGGCAATCAGAGGAAGGGGACAACGGTTCGGTACGGTGATCTTGTTCAGGGCCCGGTAGTCGACGCAGAGACGGAGGGAGCCATCCTTCTTCTTGACGAACAGGACTGGGGCACCGGCAGGGGACTCGGAACGGCGGATGAAACCCTTGGACAAGTTCTCTTGGATGTAGGTGTGGAGGGCGTCCATCTCCGGCTTGGAGAGGTTGTAGACGGGCCCAAACGACGGAGACGCACCTTCGACCAACGGGATCGTGTGGTCGTAAGGGCGGTGCTGGGGGAGCTTGTCGGCCTCGGACTTGGAAAACACCTTGGCAAAGGACGAGTACTTGGAGGGGACAGAGGGCTCGGCCTTGGGCTTGGCTCCAGCGTCGACGGAGCAGAGGGACAGGACTCGGGCAGCATCCAAGAGGAACACTTCCAGGCCTTCCTTCTGGACGGCGTGCTGGAAGGGGATGCTGCCGATCAGGCTGACGCTGGGCGGGGACTGGGTCTTGGTCTTGGGGACGGCAGGAGGCAAGGCAGGACTGGGCTTGGGCACGGCAGGAGGCAAGGCAGGAATGATCTCGGGCTCGGCTGGGGACTCGGCAGGAACAATCTTGGACTCGGGCAGGGACACGGCAGGCTCGGCGGGGACCTCAGCAGGGGACTCGGCAGGCGGCTCGGCAGGGCTGGACCTAGAGGACTGTGGCTCGGGAGAGAACGGGGAGGCCAAACTGTGGATAGAGGTGCAAGGCAAGAAAATAGAGTCATGGTGCCAGTCAAAGTAGGGTTTGTGTTTCTTGATCCAATCCATACCCAAGATGATCGGGTATGAAGCCAAGGGAATCAGCGCGAACGAGATTTGTTCATAGTGGCTGATGCCTGTGATCATAGAAACACAAACTCCAAGACTAGACTCCATCGAAGAACCATCGGCAAGAGTGATGACGAAAGAAGTTGCAAAGGTGGGGAGAGCGTGGGTTGCGGCGAATCCAGTGTCCATAAACGAAGTAACCGCGCCGGTATCGATCATGGCGGTTGCCCGTATGGACTCTGGACCGCACAGCAGAGTCACAGCGAGGGAGGGCTGACGTTGGATGTCAGGCTCGGGAGGCGAAGACGAAGAAGCAAGAGCGGTGGAGACGGTGGCAATGGTGACGGGGGCAAGATGGCAAAAGGCAGAAGAGTGATTTACCGTGGAGACATTTACAGGAGGAAGATTTATGACATGATTGACGCCTAGGAAAGCTCCTCCGACCTTTTCTAGGCAGAGAAGTTTTCCTGGTCGTCAAGTTTATTCACATCAACGACAGCCAAAGAAGCATCGATGGCAGCCAAGCGGGAGGATGCCTTATTGGGGCAGCGAAGGGCAATGTGCCCTTCCTGCTTGCAATAAAAGCAGCGGTTGGCAGCACGGAGGGCGGCCTTGTCCTCGGCGGTCAGCCTGCGAGCGGAAGCCTGGCTGAGGTCCATGGGCTGGGGAACGTTGAAGGCTTGAGCGGGGCGAGGAGGAGGAGCAGGAGCGAAGGGACGAGGAGCCGGACGGAAAGGGAGAGGAGCCGGACGAGCAGGAGCAGGAGCAGGAGCGGAGCGGTGGTTGGGACGGCGGGAGCGTTGGTCCTCCTGGCGGTTGTCGATGGCGATCGCCGCTTGCATGAGATCTTCGAGGTTGTCGAAGGAGCGGCGGGAGAGTTCGTCTTGGACCGAGGGCTTGAGTCCACTCTCGAAGTGGAACATGAGAGGGTCTTGGGACCAAGTGACGAGGTGGACGGCTTGGCGGCGGTACTCGGCGGCATAGGCGGCGGCGGAGGTGACTTGGTAAAGCCTAACCATCTCGCGAGCAGCGGCGATGGTTGGCTGGACCTGGCCAAAGGCAGCACGGAGCCACTCGGAGAAACCGGCAAAGTCACGGATGGCAGGGGGGGAGCACTCGGGGTCTCTCTCCAACTGATCGATGTACGGCTGCATGTAGTCTGCAGCAGTACCATCGAGATAGGATAAGGCGTAAAACACCTTATCCCTTTCAGTCTGGAAGAGGGGAGGGTTGGACACGAAGGCCAGTCTGCAATGCGAGAGGAAGGCATTGCAGCGGCTCGGGTCCTTACCAGAGAAGCGGTCGGGAGGACCTATCTGCCTGGTGGCAGAGTTGCGACCAGCAGAGTGATCCTCGGGGTCTTGGGCGGGATCATCGACGTCGTCAGGTACGCCGAAGTAGGGGCGACCTGCACGACGGATCGGGGCGGGAGCGGGAGCAGGAGGAGGTAGCTGGGCCTGGTAGCTGCGGAGGGCCTCCTGGACACTGGCGGCGACAACTTGGCGGACATCCTCTTCACGGCGAGCCAGGACCTGGTCCATACGATCGGTGATGCGGTTGAGCGCATCATCCTGATCGTGGAGGAATTTGGAAAAGTCCTGGAGAGAACGGGCGTTCTCGGCGGACTGGATAATGACCGCACGGATGGCCTGGAGCTCGGGCTCGGAAAGGCCAGAAGGGGAAGCCATTGGTAAAAGATATAGCGAAGGGAACGGGGGCAGAGGCAGGGCAAGTGGGGGGTTGTTGAAGGTCTTGCCAAGTGTCAAGACTGGACAACGGGGCAAGCAGGGAAGTGCGCAAGAGTCCTAATGCAAGACTCGAACGTAGGGAGAGGAGCGGGGACTGGACTGGGACACAGAGTGTCAAGTGTAAAGCCAAAGTTTTATTCTAGATCCAAGGCTTAGGATACTAAAAATACAAAGTGGCAAGACGAAGGCAAAAGACAGAGGCTGGTCGGAGGGCTATTTATGCGAGCGCCAAGGATCGACGCTGCAGAGCGAGGGGGCAGGAGCGAAGCAGCGGCGGGGAGGGCGAAGCCGCGAGCGAAGCAGGTGGCGGCCGTGACTCGGGATCCGTGAGTCAGCGGGCGTCAGTGGCGGCGGCATGGCGGCGCCAAGGCGTCAGGCGGCGTCGAGGTGGCGTCGTGGGCGTAACCCATGACCAACAGCAAGGAAGCGGGAACGGAACACAGACAGCGCGCGTGCTGGCGATAAGACAACAAGGCAGCACAGCGCGGGAAACAAACAAACAGAAGGAAGGGAAAGCACTAAGGCAGGCGAACAGAAAGGGAAGGGCAAGGGTAAAGGAAGGAAGTGGGCAAGGCAGAGGGTGTTCATGACAGTCGGTGCATTTCATCTGTCCGTCGGCTCCTCCGGACTTGCCGTTTGCCGCTGCTGCCGCCGTCGTGCCGGTGACCCCCTGGTCTTGTGCCAGCCAAGCGTCTGGACGAAGGTTCTGGTGTGTCAGATCATCCAGCCGGGAAGGATCTTGAATAGCGCCCGAGTCGAGCAAGCCGACGATGGCCTCCAGGTTCGACAGCATCATGATGGCGCGGGATTTGTATACGTCTCGGAACTGCGGGTTGATCCAGCTGCACACGCCCTTGTAGGTTGTGGTGGCATAGCGATAGATGCTCTCTTCCAAGACCTCGGCGTGGTCGGGCGTCTTTGCCTGGAGGGTCTGCAGGGCGATGCTACGCGGCGAGTCCATCGGGTGCTATTGCATATGCCGAGGATGAAACCCTTACAGCGTTTTTTCTGACACACCCTTCGCAGCAGACCAATGTCAAGTCAAATCTGGATCATCATGGCCGTTATAGCGCTGTGTTGCGTCTGCTCGTCGCTCCTGACCACAGGCGGAGGATTTGGACTCTACCAGTACAACAAGACCCACTCGACAACACCATGGTCCTGCGTCTACGTCCCGACCATCAAGATGTATACTGTTGCACGCATCAACCAGAACAACGCCGAGTGCATGTACAACACCGGTGGTAATGGCTGTTACTACTTCCCAGTGAATCCGGGTGCAGCCACCGGCGACGGTAGTGTCAGTCCGATGGATGAGTGTGCTAACATGATCCAAAACGTACCCACCCCGACCACACTGGCTTCCCAGCAGACGCTGAATCTCGACATCTACACCTGTGGACCCAACTCGACCAACTCCAAGCTCTGGAACCGCACAGGATACGAAGCAGCGAACGACCCGTGTGATGTCATTTTGAACAGCGACAATCGCTCGATCGTCAATATGCTCTTTGCACCGAGCACGACCTCCATCAACTCGGCATACCCACCACCTGCGGCTACTTCTTGAGCTTGCTCACGATGGATGCTGGTGATGGCATACCACCCGGTCCGCTGCTGCCGCTCCCAGAATCGATGCTTTGGTAAGCATAGTACCCGATGGCTGCAATCGACGAGATGCAGCAGCAACAGCAGAGGCATGCAGCAACCAGGGCAATGATCGCTGTCGAGTCGAGACCGGAAGTCGTCTGGTCAGACGAGAACTGACTCGATGTCTTGGTTGTATTGCCCTGTGCGATTTGAGTGATGGCTTTGTTGTCGAGCATGCACTGCTGGTATGATTTGTTGGAGTTGGACTGAATGATGCCGATTGCTGTGGCACAGGGTGCGAACTGGTTCTTCTGGATAGCGGAGAGCTGCGAAGCACACGAGTTCTGCAGGTTCAGGTATGTGCTCGTGTCCATGTTGGTGCTGACCAAGTTGCAGTTGTTGTTGGAGCTGGAGTTGCTGCCAGAGAGCAGGCCCTGAGCCTTCTGGATGGCGGATGCCACAGCCTGGCTATCCACGCTGTTGGTCTGGGCCATGAGTGTCTGGACCATCGATGTCATGGTGCACTGCTGAACGGCGTCATTCACATTGGTCTGGCTGATATTGGCCATGCTGCAGTCGTGGGTCTTGCAGTACTCACACTGTGAGTTGTCGATGACGTTTGTCTGGTAAGCGGCCATATTGTTGGAGCAAGCGTTGACGATGTTCTTGACGTCCGAGTCTGACATGGTGGTGCCGATGACATTGCGGGTCTGGTTGCTGACTTGATTGCTTCCGCTGTCAAACATACTCAAGGGGTCGAATGCCTTGACGACATTTGCGAGGCCTCCGGCAGCGGCCGTAATATTGTCTGCGGTCGATGAGATGGTCTTGCAGGCTTCTGCGGCATTGGCGCCAAACATGTTCTTTCCGGTATCGGCCTGCTCGAGCGACGGAGATGGATCGGCAAACATGTAGTATCCGAGGATGATGATCACGGCCAAGTATTCAAATAGGTACACTGGAACGGGCATCTCTTGCAATGGAGGGTGTGTGGCTACCATCGGGCGACAAAAAAACGCAGTAAGGCCTTCGATACACATGTATAGCATGACGCACCAGCGATGGAGCTGCCACTCGAAGTCTGGGGCGAGATCGCCTCGTTCCTCGACATCCGATCGTGCTTGGCACTGACACGCACCTGCCGCCGATTCCTCGCATTTCATCAACCTGCATGGGAGGATACGATCTACCAGTGCTGCATCAACACCCGCAGCCTCTCGCTGATCCAGGTGATCATGCGACCGATCCCGGTTCTGTGGCGGAACGAAAGCGTCCTTCGACACTACACGCGCTTCAGCTCGATGATGCACAAGGAAGCAATGGTCTGTGAACTGCTCCGCCGTGGCCCCACATCCACTAACGATCCTGGTTTCCGAATTCTGGAAATGTTGATCGCGTGTGGAGTGTCGCCGTACGGAGATATTGCTACCCGATGCATCATGTGCATCCAGAACCACGATGTCTTGGCACGTATCGTCCCTGTGATGACAGCCAACTGTGCCCGCAGGGGCGAGGAATCACTGGCGTTGTTTGCCAAGACCGCAGTTGAACGAGCGATACAGACATGTCGCCACGAATTCATTCAAGCCTTCCTCGGGCAAGTGACACTCGATCTGGTGGACAGCATGCACTACTTTGACTGGGATCTCATCAACGAAGCCATCTATGCCGAGAGCACGATCGTGCTGGATCTCTTCTTCCAACACCAATGGCCTCGCCCCAGGCAGGATATCGTCCAGCAAGCTGCCATCATTGGATCCAAGCGCAGCAGTGCTGTCGTTGTCGAATGGGCACTCGGCCACAATCAACTGGACGACCCTCGTGTGCTCCTCGGCCACATTGTCAGCCTCTCTCCCGAGATCCACGACCTGGTTCTCCGATTCTTCCCGAGCGAGGCGACCCGTCTCCTGAAGCGACTACTCAAGTCACATCCAAACTCCGACCCACAGCCCTTGATCTACTACTGCGTCTGTCGATCGCCGCAGATCGACGCGGGCGCCCTGGTGCTCACTGCGAGATACCAGAAACTCGAGTTCCTGCGATTCATGCTGGAGCAGATGAATCCGGAAACGTACGAGTCGGATCTGTGGTTCGACCTCCTCTGCAGCTCGGGACACAGCAACGCAACCGTGGCATTCGTGCTGCACCACCACTGCTACAGCACCAAGGAGCAAGTCGATGCACTGCGCCGATTTGTGGTGTTTGGATTCGAGCCTGGAACCAATGTGATTCTAGACATGCTCGACGATCGCGATCTTCCCGACGATATCTTGTTCCGGGCATACTTCAACATCAGCGAGTTCACTGGGATCTGTGTGTACACCCTGTTGCGTCGGGTGCTGCACATCCCCAGGATCATTGGATTCCAGGAAATGGGCGAGACCGTCCTGGAGCGGGTGATCCGCTTGCGAATGTGGTCGCACATCGTGCCTCTGGTGGATGCCGGGGTGCGGGTGTGCAATTCGCATGTGTTGCTGGCGAATGTGTATGCATGTCCCAACCGCATTTCGTGTAAGCTGGTCGTGAATGCGCCCCAGGAGGGTGAATAAAAGTCAGCTCTCTCTTGTAGAGCATCACATTCTGTTAGAGTCCAGAGGGGACTCAACGGCAAAAGAAGAAGTGAGCTCGAAGTGAGCTCAGGGAAGGCAAGGGTAAAGTCCGAAGTGGACTCGGAGAGGGAGCGAGGAAATTAAAGATCCGTTCAAGATAAGACTTGTCTCGAAATGAGACGTGAGGAACACTCAGAGAATAAAGTAGAAGGCACTTTATTTAGTCCTATTTTGAACGCTGAGGTTCGACTACACATCGCGGGGGTCAGGCTATTTATAGACAAGTCCGGACTTGGCAGCGAAGGGCGGCCAAGGGAGGGAAAAGTGGGCGATCGAGCAGGGCGAAGGGGGCGATGCACGAACGAGGGCCGAGAAGGACCACCGAGACAGGCAGAGAACCAAAGCGAGAGAGGCGCAAGCAAAAGCGAAGCACCTGGCAGGAGAAACGTGCGAAGGCGAAGCAATGTGACTCAACATCCAAGAAGCGGATTGGTCAAAGAAAAGATTGGGGTGAGCGCATGGGAGATGAACAAGAGATCGGGGCGGTCAGGCAGGTCATGAGTCACCGGTGGGGGGACACATGATCGGCAGCCGAATTGCAACCAATCGCAGCAAGGCGCGTGCACAAACAAACCGGCGCGTGCGAAGAAGACAAAGGAAGCGGAGCAGCGCGGGAAAACGGAAGTGCGGAAGGAGCGGAAAAGACAGGCAAAGGGCGGAAAATTGGAGGGGAACTGCAAGGCTACACACAAACAAACAGAAAGGCAAAAGAACAGCCAAGTGTGCAGTCAAAGTGGAGAACAAGCAGGAGCTATCCCTAACACCACTTCAGGTTTGGATACCGCAAGTGCAAGAACCTGGCTCGACACGGATCCGGGATCGACTTGACCAGGACCCACGCACAGCAGTGTGTGGATCCGCATCAAGTCCTGGTCCGCAAGGTCGCAGCCCTCAAGACGGCCCACCCGACTTGGGTGGAAAGTGGTATAGCCGGAGTGGGACCAGTGGACAAGCTGCTGGACCGGCTCAGTTTCGATCGCACTCCCCCTCGCACTCGCACCCCTCCCGCACTTGGATCGCTTGCTGCTCATGTACCCGCTCCCCGCACTGCCTTCCGAGCATTCGCACTTGGTGCACACCCAGCACCACCACCCACTCCCACACCCAGTGTAGTCCCACCCTTGCAGTCTCTCCCTGCACCCTCATCACAGCGTAGTATAGTGCCAGCACTTGTCACTCCACCACCCCGACCTCCCCTCGATCCTGCTGTTCCCTTGTGGGAACTGCTTGAAAATGTGTTCACCCGCTTGGTCTCAGACCTTGTGGGCAGCTGAGGCAGCACTAGGCTGCAACAGGAGTAAATAGGCTTGCCTGTGTACTCAACGTGCCGGGGTACCAACCTGTTGGACCTGATGGCTTGTCTTCTTGAATAAAGTTGACTATAGTAACAAAAAAAAAAATTGCCCCTACCCTATCTGCTATACCATTTTCCCCCCATCTCCTTCATCTCTCAAAAACGGTATAGTCACCGATATACCCCGATACTACTTGAACGCCCACTGCTAGGTACCGCATGGTGCTCATGGCCGGTTGAATAATCTTGAATATACAGCTATCGTAAACAAAAAAAGGACATTCCTGACCGGGACTTTCAGCTCATACATAGTCTATCACCAAGAACGATCGCCCTGGTCCTCGGCCAATGTAACCAGCGTTGATGTAAGCGCCATGAAGTTTCTCGATATGAAAGGAGATATCCAGTTCTGACCACAGATGGTGAGGTTTTTCGGAGTTTGAGTGTACAATCGCATCAGCAATCTGGATTTCGAGAATCTCGAGAGCCAGAAATGGACAGTTAACCTCACACCTACCAGCGACTCACTCCCTGCTGACTGAGTCATTCAAAGTGTAGATATAACAACAGAGTCTCCTCCAAGGGCGATGCCTGTCCGCGCCATGTCCTACCACCCTCCCCAAAGTCTTCAAGCGCATGGAGTGCCATGCGTTTCAGAACCCTCATGGCTCTTGGCTGATGGTGGACTAGTCCAACGAGCCAGGGACGCCGCCAGCAGCAACTTGCCACTTGTTGTGGACAGGCCGCTGCGGCTGAGTGCAACGAGACTAATGTACAAAAATGGGGGAGGGCGAAGAAGCCGGCCGCAACCAAACAGAGTCGGGAAAGCTCAGCCCAGTCTCGTGCCGGAGTGCCTAATAGTGCCGGGGAAAGCAGAAGGTCTTGTGGTCGTCGACGGCCTTGACACACTGGTCGGCGGAGTGGTCGACGGCGTTCATGCAGGCGACGGCATGATCAGAGCCACCATCCTGGCAGAACAGCTTCTCGAGCTCAGCACGGAGGTAGGTACACTCGGTATAGGTGGAGACGGCTGAGACAGGTCGGATGAAGATATCGGTGAGCAAGCTGGGTCAGAGAAGCAGCCGAATATGCAAGCCAGAAAGGGATGTGGCTCGGCCAACCTTCGGTGATACTTACGGATGTTGTTCCCACAGCTATCGTCAGAGGTCGAGCCCTCGACGGCAGCAGAGGACTTCCAGGAAGGCTTGGCGCACTTGTCCTTGGTGCAGACGAGATCGTCGGAGCAGTCGTGCTCGCTGCTGCAAGAAGCACCCTCGCAGTGGCCCTTCCAGGAGCAGTAGTCATCCTTCTTGGCACACTTGCCCTTGGAACAGATCAGCTCACCAGAGCAGTCGTTATAGTTGTTGCACGAGGCACCTCGCAGTGGCCAGGCCAGGCACAGCTGGAGCCGTGCGAATCAAGCTGGGAAAGATCAAAGAAGGGGGCAGCGCGAGCAACAGCGAGGAAGGCAGCGGCCGAGACGCAGATGAGCATGATGAACTTCATGGTGACGATGGAGATGTGCGCAAAACGAGGGAATCAGAAAGTGGTATGTGGGCGGCCAAATGGAGGCTGGAGCGGTGTTTGAGCGGGTTTGGCTGTGAGGTGTGGTGGTGAGGAATTGATGCCAGGTTTATATCAGACAGGCGATGCGGTGGCAGAGCGATCACCGCCCCTAATCTTGCATGGAAGTGCCCGGACCACAGGGATCTTTGGTCAGCGTCCTGCCACTGAGGTGCATGTCCAATCCAGAGGGATCTATCTGGCATCGGTGTGATCATGGGCAAGCGAGCTGGTGGCGCTGCAAACGAGTTGGATGCAACGAGAGACGACGATTGAAACCGAGGACGGCCATCGACACAGGCGGGAGTTGACAGAACGAGTGATGCTACGACCATGACGAGTGATGCAACGATCATGACGAGACAGGATCAAGACATGGCACACATGGCGATGCGCCGAGCTGCGTTGATTTGGTGTCGTTGTCTCCTGGCATCGACAGCACCATATCTGGTCCCTGTCCCCACACCTCAGCAATCCCACCGCCCCATCCCACGCTGCATGGATTCATGGTTATCGTGGGTGCTATGGCTCCATACACACATGTATCGCCGTCCCTGTCCTCGCCACCCTGCATCTCTCCGTCCACTGCCACCATCGCAAGCTCGCTCTGGGTTGTCACGTTCTCGATTCCGAACGGGGACGGTGCTTGGTCGCCCACTTGGCACGCGCTTTCCGCTTGGCCCGATGTTCGGTGCCTCTCCCTCGTCTCCATCTGTCAACCTCCAGCCCATCCAGCTTTCCATCGATTCTTTCATCGATCCGTCCGCACATCCCATCCAGCAGCCAGCGTGCCATGTCTGCAGCCACAGGTGAGACTCTGTTGATGATGCATCACCGATGGCAGGTGACGACAATGTCTGCTGCTGACCCTTGTGCCAGACTTTGATGCCTTCCTGGACAAGCACGATCTCACCAGGAACAAGACCCTCCTGGTCGACCACGAGATCAACAGCACCGACCTGGTGGGTTGCTTGACTCTGTCGCCGATGGCATGATGCACTCGATGGTTGGACGGTGTCCATGCTGGCGATGGAATGTCGCCGACACTGCGGCCGTCGATGCCCCTGGCCATCCAGACATTGTTGCTGAACAACGGCTGCCTGTCCAGGTCCTCTCTCTGACCGAGCCAGAGATGAAGCAGATCGGGCTCAAGCTCGGCGCCATCAAGAAGATCCAGCGAGCCCAGCGCCAGAACACCGAGCCGCCTGTTGTCGTCCACAAGAGCGAGCCACCGCCATCCAAGACACCCGATGGCAGCGAGAATGCTGTTCTCCCTGTGGTCCGATACAGACCGCCTCCGCTGACGAGGGGATGGAAGTGCCAGCTGGGCAACAGGGACCACGAGGTGTTCATCAGGTACGGCGATGTCTGTGGTGCAGTGTGGGGTGTCTGCACTCCAGCCGGTTGATCATCAATCCATGTCCATGTCTGCACTGGCAACATCGACATCCAGAGTGCCCACTGACCATCGCCTCTTTGCCCAGCTATCGAGTCTTCAGCGACGAGATGCCCGCAATCAAGCTCTACGCCGCCCTCAAGTCGTCCAGCCAATACGACAAGAACCTGTGTCCGTACCTCGACCAGCTGTGTCTCGTCGATGCCATGAACTGGGAGACGGGCTTCATCAACGGCCTGGTCAACTCGCAGGTCATTGTGCTGGTTCTGTCGGAGCGGGGACTGAGCCGCACCCGCGAGGCACACCTCAAGCCAGACAACCAGTTCCTGGAGGTGAGCAAGCGAGCGGTTGGCCGAGCCATCCATGTCGATGCACTTGCACTCAATAGTCCCCACACTCACACTCACACTCACACTCACACTCACACTCACACTCACACTCACACTCACACTCACACTCACACTCACACTCACACTCACACTCACACTCACACTCACACTCACACTCACACTCACACTCACACTCACACTCACACTCACACTCACACTCACACTCACACTCACACTCACACCACACTCAGGTCCAGCATGCCCTGCGTCGGATGCGAGAGTCGGCCACCACCGGCCGCCCGGTGACCGTCCAGCCCGTCTACATGTGGTCGACCCGCATCATCAACAACCAGACCTATGCTTCCAAGTACTTCCCCAACCCCGACGACTTTCCCGACGAGCCGCCCTGCCACGATCTGAGTCCCCTCGTCGACGGCAAGCCCGTATCGATCCGCCAGACCATCCGAGATGTCCTGGCTCTCCAGCAGTTCAATGCAGCCGATGGGACGGCGGTGATGAGGTGGGTGGCTGCTGTGTCATCCGTTGATGGCGAGCCATTTCTGCTGCATTGCTGTCATGCGTGATCGCAGCATCCTGCACACCATACACACCATCAATGCCATGTGCACCATCAATGCCATGCGCACCATGCTGCATCAGACTCCTCTCACAACACCACACGACACCATGTACATCGCATCACCTTGCTGCACATCCATCTGACCACATCCAACTGACCCCATTCCCTTTCGCACTCGTCCATCCCCCGCCACCACACAGGCTCTCTCCGTACATCCGAGTGCTTGTGGCCAAGACCGAGAGGGCCATCGCCGAGGGCATCCTCTACCACCAGAGCCGACCCATCGTCCTCGCTGCCGACGAAGACTCGCAGCTCCGCGTCCTGCTCGATCCCATCGACTTTGACCCCGACAGGAAGGCGCTCGAGGATCTGTATGTCGAGGGCACCCGCCAGTGGCTGTTTGACCATGTCACTGCCTGGGCCGACGACGACGACAACGCCGACCGGGTCCTGTGGGTCAATGCCGTCGCCGGTGTCGGCAAGTCCGTCGCTGCCGCCCAGATCGCCAACATCCTGCTTGGCCGAGACCAGCTGGCGACATCGCTGTTCCTCAAGTACAACGACACCCGCAAGAACAACCCCCGCATCCTGCTGACCACGATCGCATATGGACTGTGTCGCTGGTACGCACCGATCGGCCGTCGGCTCCTCGACGCTGGCCACACCAAGGGCGACCTCGACAAGATGAGCATCCCGGACCTGTTCAAGGCCTTGATTGAGGATCCACTCGAGGCACTTGGCCAGTACCGGCCCAAGGGAGCCGTCGTGGTGATGGTCGATGGCCTGGACGAGTGCCATCCGCGCGACGAGATCCTGTCGCTCCTGGCCTGGCGACTCACACAGCTGAAGGACGAGTCCCGGATCAAGCTGCTGCTGACGTCCCGCCCCGAGGCCGACATCAAGGCTGCCTTCCGAGGAGTGCCGACCACGACGATCGAGCCATCGAGCGAAGACAACATCCGCGACCTCCGGGTGTTCATCGACCATCGTCTCAGGGACCACCCCAGCCTCAGCGAGTCGGACCGCACCCAGGCGATCTCGGTGCTGCTGGACCAGTCCAAGACATTCGTGTGGATCAACCTGATCCTCAACACCGTCGAGCACGAGCTGGAGACTCCCGAGCCAGGATCGGCGCCGTGCGAGGAGAGCGACGCAGCACACGAGCCACGGACACTGACCCTCGAGATGATCCGAGAAATCAACGACTCGTCGGTGGATCTCAAGGGACTGTACCACAAGACATTTGCCAAGATCCACTCGCAGTCGAGCCACCCGGCCGACTTGGTCACGGTGGTGTCGGCCATCGCCACGGCCCAGTCGATCCTGACCCCGCAGATCATCGCCGATGTGTTTGGACTCGAGATCGGCGTCGTTCGCGAGTGTCTCAAGAGCCTCAGTCTGGTCCTCGATCCTGGCGCCAATGGACTGGATCCCCGAGGCAGCCAGTCCACCAACACCGAAGTCAAGTTCAACCACAAGTCGGTGGCGGACTATCTCCTCGGCGACACATCGGCTGGCCATCCGTGGCATGTGTCGGACTCGTTCCACACGGTGTTTGCCAAGGGATGTCTCGGTGTGATCCTCTCGCACGATCCAGTGGTCAACATCTGCGAGATCTTCGACTTTCACGACAAGATCCCAGACCTCGAGGACAGGGTCGCAGCCAAGATCACACCGTCGCTGCGATACAGCGTCGCCCACTGGATCACACACTTTGTGTGGTGTGTGGAAGGAGAGGCCGAGTCGAGTCCGATTTGGCAGTCGGCCGAGATGGTCGATGTGGCAGCGGTGCTCACTCGGTTCGTCAAGACGCATGTGTTCTTCTGGCTCGAGTGTGGGTCGCTCACACATGTGGTCAAGCCGATCATCGAGCAACTGGCTGTGCTGCGAGGAGTGGTCGCCAAGGCACCCAGCACCATCATCGACGACACCACGAAGGAACTGGTCAAGGACACGTATCGATTCATCCGCGAGTTTGCCGATCCGATCATCAAGAGTGCACCACAGGTGTACAACTCGGGGTATGCATTCACACCGAAGGAGACGGCGATCTACAAGACATATGCCGACCGACTCGAGGACAAGATCCCGTTCCTGGTCACGACGGGTCCAGCACCCACCTGGGATCCGTGTGAGATGACCATCACTGGACATGGATATGAACTGAAATCGGTGGCGATCTCTCCCGATGGCAAGTGGATTGTCACTGGAGCCAGTGACAACACTATCAAGGTGTGGGATGCCACCACTGGCCAAGTGAAGCAAATGTTCAAAGGACACACCAAAGGTGTAACCTCCGTGGCCATTTCATCTGATGGCAAGTGGATTGTCTCTGGTTCTGATGACACGACCATCAAGATGTGGAATGCCACCACGGGCCAAGTGAAACACACCTTCGAGGGACACATGCACTATGCGAACTCCGTGGCGATCTCGTCCGATGGCCAGTGGATTATCTCTGGCTCTGGTGACAAAACCATCAAGGTTTGGGACGCCACCACGGGCCAGGTGAAGCACACCCTCGAGGGACACACATGGGTTGTGAACTCTGTGGCAATCTCACCCGATGGCAGGTGGGTCGTCTCTGGTTCTGGTGACAGCACCATCAAGATGTGGGATGCCACCACTGGCCAGTTGAAGCACACTCTCGAGGGACACACGGACGGCGTCAATTCTGTCGTGATCTCACCTGATGGCAAGTGGATTGTCTCTGGCTCGGTGGACAAGACCATCAAGGTATGGGATGCCACCACGGGCCAAGTGAAGCACACCCTCGAGGGACACACAGGCTATGTGCGCTCAGTGGCAATCTCACCCGATGGCAGGTGGATCGTCTCTGGTTCTGGTGACAGCACCATCAAGATGTGGGATGCCACCACGGGCCAAGTGAAACACACTCTCGAGGGACATACAGCCAGTGTGTTCTCCGTGGCGATCTCACCTGATGGCAAGTGGATTGTCTCTGGCTCGGTGGACAAGACCATCAAGGTATGGGATGCCACCACGGGCCAAGTGAAACACACCCTCGAGGGACACACAGGCAGTGTGTTCTCCGTGGCGATCTCACCTGATGGCAGGTGGATCGTCTCTGGTTCTGGTGACAGCACCATCAAGATGTGGGATGCCACCACTGGCCAGTTGAAGCACACTCTCGAGGGACATACAGCCAGTGTGTTCTCCGTGGCGATCTCACCTGATGGCAAGTGGATTGTCTCTGGCTCGGTGGACAAGACCATCAAGGTATGGGATGCCACCACGGGCCAAGTGAAACACACCCTCGAGGGACACACAGGCTATGTGCGCTCAGTGGTAATCTCACCGGATGGCAGGTGGGTCGTCTCTGGTTCTGGTGACAGCACCATCAAGATGTGGGATGCCGCCACGGGCCAGGTGAAGCACACCCTCGAAGGACACAAAAGCTGGGTGACTTCCGTGGCGATCTCACCCGATGGCAAGTGGATTGCCTCTGGCTCTCGTGATAAGACCATCAAGGTGTGGGATTTCACCACTGGTCAGTTGAAACACACCCTCAACGGACACGAAAGCGATGTGACCTCCGTGGCGATCTCGCCTGATGGCAACTCGATCAAGTCTCGCGATTCCGGCGGCAATCTAATCCTCTGGGTCCGTCGTGGTGACAAGTGGATTCACTCCGGTGAAGATCCCTCCAACTTCCTCGCAACATCCAAGTCACATTCTTCATCCCAGTGGATCGGAGTCGATCATGCTCCCCAATGGATCCGCCACGGCAGCTTCACCACCAAGGCCCTACATTCCCTCTTTGGAGATTGGGGCAAAAGTATCATCACCCATTCAGGAGGACTTGCTATGGTCAAGTCCCGCCCGTTAATCATCCTGGTAAGTCCTCTCGCCCAGACCCTGAACCACTGACCATCAACTGACCCCTTCCCCTCCACAGCCAATCTACCTCGACACCCCCGAGATCCAAGCCGAAGTTTCGCGATTCCGCAAGGCACTCACTGAGCAGACAGCATCAGTGTAGCGTGTATTACAATCGATTCAATCGATGGTATGAATACAAGGTCCGTATGCCGTGGGAATTTGGGCATAGGTCCGCCTCTGCCGCCGCCAAATTTGCGTTCAAACCCGACCACGATGGTCGTTGAAGCGAAGACCAATGAACCAGTCTCGCGTGTGGCCGGAGCCACGGTGGTTCCAGACAGAGCTGGAGGTCTCAACTGGCAAACCAGTTGGTGATGGGCGGCGGCAGAGGGCTTTATCAAATCAACAATCTCAAGTTCCAGGAGTGGTTCCCATTTGAGACGGGAGAAGATCGGGCTTGGTGGTCTTGGTGTCATGAGCGAGGCTCGGATGGATGGATAGAGACAGGAATGGTCTCGGATGTGCCATGGATGGGCAGGAATGTCTTGAGGTGTCGATAAAGATGCGCGACGCGTGATAATCTCGGAATGCGATGGATAGGATAGTTTGTGCCGGGAGATAGGCGGCAATGATAAAGTAGGTAATGTATGTAATGATAGTATAGGCCGTAGAAGAGGCAATATGAAGTAGGCAGTGGGCAATGGGCCAGAGCAGGACGTAGGCCAGGAGTAGCATGATTGCGTTTGTCATTTTGGTTTCTGCGAATGGAATTTTTTTTTGTTTCAATAGCGCACTTTTATTTGTGCGCCTGCCCTCAGCATCACTGATACTCGGCAAAGTGTCGTTCTGGAAGGTGGCTATACGCCTCCTCCCCTGGGCTATCTGGAAGGTGCCTACAGGCCTCCTCCCCTGTGCTATCTTCTATGGGTAGGTGCTGCCCACCCAGCCAGGTCTTTGGTCAACTTCACGAAGATTTGTGAGATCGTACCCCACAGAGCATCTACATCTGTGTCAGTTCTCACGAAGCGCGCCATCCTCTCACTTCTGTCGTATCCAACATGGCTGAGGAGGTCGAGGATCTTGTCTATCGGCCCCACGCTGTCGTGGGTCGGTTCCTCCCACCCTGGGTGTCGGGCTTTGTACTCTTGGACCACCTCGTGGAGGCTCCCGTTTGGGTCCGCACATTCCTGAGCATGCGTTCTGTCGAGGATCACCGGGTCATTTGGGTCTGTCGTGCACTGCTTGCAGTGTCTCCTCCCGCCTTTCGGGTGGCCAGGGAAGCTTCCGAGTCTCCATCGGGCCGCGATGCAGTGCAGCCATCGGTCCATTTTGGATTTCTTGGCAGCCCACAGGCCCGACATGGTCGTCAGAGGCGAGCAGGCCGCCGTCAGCTCCTTCTTCCGGTCGAAACTGCGGGCGTCTTCGAGGTGCATCACCATTTTCAGAGCTGGGCCGGGTTCTTGAACCGTTCCTTCTGCAAAGAGCCACCCCATTGTTCCCAGGGGACGCCGGGTCTTGACTTGTTCGAGGCGCTTCCAGTAGTCGTCCTCGTAGATGGTTGCTCCCAGGAATATGGACTTGCGTTCTGGGTCCGCGCGGGTGAATCGGAGCACCAGCGAGACCATCTTGTCGTCCTGGTCTTTCCGATCCTCCCAGACAGCCCGGTATTGGATCGCCAGCTGTTTGAGGCGGCCCGACATTGATATGAGCCCGCAGCTGATGTGCATGGCTCCCCACGATGTGTTTCGGACCACTTTGAACAGCGCCGTGAGACAGTGCATCTGGGTTCGGTTGAGTGTCTTGGCTTGTTTGGCTTCGAGCAGATCGAGGGACAGGGCATACTCCATCGTCGGTCGGACAAAGGTCTTGTAGACCCGCACCAGCGATCTGGCGGTCATGTTGCCGAGGGTGTATCCTTGCTTTGCGATCCGTTGGGCCACTACTTGGGCTGTCGCCGTCATTCTCTGGATCTGTCGGTCCATCTGGAGGCCGTTGACGTCGAAGGTGGCTCCGAGGTACTTGAACTCCTTTGCCATGGGCAGCGGCTGGCCGTAGAGTCGGAGGCCGGTTGCTCGTTCAGGATTGCCCTCGGAGAAGATCACTTCGCATTTGGGCGGCGAGAACTTGTATCTGTTGTCGATACTGTGCTGTTCGCAGATGTCGAGCAATCTCTGTGCTTGCCTGGGCCTGCAGATCAGTGCGCCGTCGTCGGCAAACCACAGCGAGTTGATCTGGATGTTGATGCCGCGGGTGGTCGTCAGGGTCGTTCCTCCCTCTCTCCTCAGGAGTTTCGGGAGGTCGTCAATGAAGGCACTGAAGAGCAGAGGGCGCCAATACGAAAGTGTCGTGGGTGAGGTGCATCTGGCCTTGGATGGCGAGAATGCGGGCTCGAATCCATGATCGATTCCATGTTCGATTCCATGATCGATTCCATATTCGATGAATGTGGCAGTGTGTGGCAGTGCATGTACAACAAGGACTCCAGCCATCAAACCATCGGATCGAGCCAGGCTTGTGTGTGTGTGTTCAATAGCCAGTGTATGGCTTGCCAGTGTTTGGCTTGCTTCGCCACAACTTCCCTGTCTGCCTCCTGTCCATCACCATCATCCACTTGCCTCGCTCCTGCCTCCATCAACACGACCAGCATGAACGAGCTTGCTTCAAACGCAGCACCGTCTCGCACTCAGCAAAGCCAAGCTGAAGCCAGCACAGCATCGTCGTGGCCCGATATCACCCAACTCTCCCTCGAACACAACCCAGACATCTTCACCATCATCTGTTGCAACGACAGCTTCCAGCTGGCACTCGACCACGACACAGTCAAGACCCTCGTCCAAGTGTGCAAACGAATCCGTCCTCTCCTGAGCTCCAAGGTGGCTCGCTTCCATAGCTGGTGCCAGAAGTCAATATTGTACCATCCAGACAGACAGATGCGGATCGGCCTCACACCGAGCGACCAGATTGCCATCTCGCTGCACTGCAAGGATCCAGTCACCGCCGACCGATCCTGGCTCGTTGTTCAGGCAGACCAGGGAAATGCTGCCGCTTCATACTTCCTGGCAAAGATCCTCCAAGTCGATCTCGCTGTCGATCAGTCTGCAGACAAATCAGAGGCCATCCGCCAGCAGATCTTCCACCATTTAGAGAGTGCCGCCGAAGCCCAACATCCAATGGCACATTTCCATTTGGCCCGATGTTATCGCACCGGACTCGGAGTCGACCAAGACCAAATTAAGGCTCTCGAGCTGTATCGCGATCTTGCAGATCGCGGAATGGCACAGGCTCAAATCGCTCTCGGCGATTGCTACGAGGATGGCGATGGTGTCGATCAAGATTACGATACAGCCATCGAGTGGTATTCCAAGGCAGCAGACCAGGGCAGCGAGGATGGTCGACTCCACATCGTGTTCCTCCGAGCCTGGTTCTCGTTCATCGGCCACAATGTCGAACAGAGCGACGCCGATGCCTTCCACCACTGGCAGGAAGTCAGCACCAAATCGTCTGACCCAGTCATCAAACCCATCGCCACCCACATGCTCGGGTGGATGCACTACCTCGGCCGGGGCACCGTGCGAGACGAACAGAAAGGAGTCAGGATTATCAGAGAAACCAAGTCCGATGATTTTAAGCTCGGAGAGGACGAGTGTCTGGCTACATCGCGCAACCGCCGCTCCGACTCACCCGCTTTCCGCAAGCTCTTCGAGCTGTGCCAGTTGGGATCGGACTGTGACTGGCTCTGCAAGCATCTGATGGCGGTGTGTCTTCACCATGGATTCGGAACCACACAAACCCGGGAGAAGGCAGCAGGCAACTTTGAGCAGCTCGCCAATGAGGGTCACAGCGACAGCCAGTTGTGGATCGGATTGTGTTATCAATGTGGCCGAGGAGTGTCGAAAGACCACAAGAAGGCATTCGAGTGGTATTGCAAGTCAGCCAACCAAGGCAACCCGTACGGCCAGTGGAGGGTTGGTGTGTGCTACTTTTGTGGATACGGAGTAACCCAGGACTTCACCAAGGCAGTCGAATGGTATCGCAAGTCGGCCGAACAGGACAATAGGAACGGACAATTTTCTCTTGGTGAATGCTACAAAAATGGCTGGGGCGTCCCTCGAGACATCGACACCGCCGTCTTCTGGTGGCGCAAGTCCGCAGACCAGGGTGACAGAGATGCTATCAGCCAACTCGAGCAACTCGGCCTGTGGCCCTGATCCCCGAGTCCCTCCCGAACAATCATATCGCAACACCGAACATGCTAACAACCCAGTATACCACACCCCCGTCGTCAACCAGTTCCAGACACCGTGATATCGAATAACGGACTTGCAACGTGGATCTGACGAATCGATATTGGCTGAGCAGGATTGTATTTGACAACCAATACACCCGATACATTGAATACATCCAATACAACCAATACATCCGATACATTGAATACATCCAATACAACCAATACATCCGATACATTGAATACATCCAATACAATCAATACATCCAACACATTCAAAAAGTCCAATTTATAAACAGTACCGTTTCGTAACAATCGCTGATGTTGATTAACCGATAGAGCATCGAATGACTCGACAACGACAACTCCCATTTGTCAGCGTAGTATGCGATGGCTTGCGTCCAACTGAACCATAAGAAATGAAACAGATCACCTTCGAGTGAAGATCGTCGGCCGCTCTCCGGTCTCCATAATCGACCTGCACACTGGTCTCGGAGTACCAGCGATGGATGGTGCTTTTTGGACACGCTGAAGATGGTGGCGACCTTGCGCAAGCTGCGGAGCAGCGAGTAGCATCGCAGTGCAGCGCTGCGGAAATCGAGGGTGCTGTGTTTGGCCATGATTGCAATGAGTGGGTGGGTGTATTCAGGGCACAGAAAATAACCCTGTCATGAGTCAAAACGGGGTGTCCCATTTCATTTTGGAAACGCTGCAATCGGCTCCGCCTTTGGTGTGGCCAAAAATGAGTCTTGTATTGCCGCTCTGCCACATGTACACACACTTTTGGGCACCATCACGGCACCATCGTGGCACCATCAGAGTCGCCGATCGATCGATCGATCGATCCATGAACACCATGGCTTGGCGGGCTCGACCGCTGGGCTTGGCCTCTTCAAGGGCATCCTCAGCTGTTCGAGAACAGAGACGACCCCAAGACGTGACCAGCGACGCTTGCGCCTCCGATTCCCGAAGCCGAGAGTCTGGGCGTCTCGCTTGGGCTGTAGACCTCTCCACCAAGCACGCCAGATCCCAGCCACTGTGTCTCGTGCTGCCCCGTAGCCAGACCGATGATTCGAGCAGCGGTTGTCGGGTCGTGGGAGGCGTGGCTTGGCTGTCCGGGCAGAGACCGAAGCCGAGGACCCTCGATCGAACCATCACTATGCTTGCGCTCGCCGCCAAAGAGCAACGAGGCCGACGCGGTGTTCTGAACAGGAGACACCAGGCCGCCAGCGTACACACCCGGGTCGCTCAGGACCGAGGCGCTGCTCTGCTTTCGGAAGCCCAGTCCAGCTTCCTGGCCAATGACACCGACTGCATTCGACTGCACGGCCGACGACGGCATCTCGCGGGCAGACACGGGGCTCGACAGGCTCAGGGGATCGAGGGCAGGCGCGGTGAGTTGCACTGGCCCCGACCACGATCCAAACAGATCGGCCGATGTTACTGGAGACGCTTCGGTGCGTGTGGCTGATGGTAGCAGTCCGCTCGATAGAGGCGGCCAAGGACTTGCAAATGCGAGGCCGCCTACAGCCGACTCCTCAGGGGGTATCCTCGAGAGACTGTGGCGGGACCGGGCGGCGGGTGCTTGTGGGTACTCATAGGCACTTCCGAGATGATCGGCTGGCGAGACTGCGGCAAAGCCAGGGACCGGGGCAAGTGGACCACCGACATATTCGCCAAGCCCGCGCGCTGGGTCAGGCAGCGCAGTCGCATGCAGGGACGAGGAAAACCGAGATGATCCGGGGCGGGAGCCGAGAGGCAGGAGGGCGTGTGGATCCGACCCGAGGGGCGCCGAAAACGCAGACACAAACGGAAAGGGCGACCGGTCATGCGCTGGCCGGAACGATTCTGGGCGACAGAGAGGCGGCCCGCGCCAGTGATAGAGTGGTAAGTAGGCGGAAAGGGGCTGCGGAGCATGCCGTGATATGGGCCACGACCCGGTATTCATGCGATAAGCCATTGACCAGTGTGACAGCCTACAACGCAATCTGCAGTCGCCAAAGACTCTGCCGACTCCATCGCCACGATCCAAGATCCAAGACAGCCACACTCGCCTGGTGGATGTCTGATCACTTCTCGCAGTCAACTCACCAAAGGACGTATGGGTGCCCATTGTTGCATTTGCGGGGTGGTGTTGCTGTTGTGGCTGCGTCGTCGGGATGACCCCCGAGGGATGTGCAAATGGACGGGCCGACAGAGCCGAGGATGAAGGGCTGAACGATGATGGAGACGCAGGCAGCGGCTGTGGGAGTGACGCCGCTAGCAACGACGCCGGGTTGGCGAGAATATGTGGAGGTGGTCGGTATGGGAGAGGGCCTGGAGCGCCGCTCAGTCCAGCGAGCGGTAGATGGCCAAAGGACATTGGGCCAGGCAAGACCGCCAGACCAGCGGGCTGTGGCGTTGAGGGTATGCCATTGTACTCGGCTGGAGGTGCGTACGGTGGAGGATAGACCCCTGGTAAGACTTGATCGGCAACGCCAGGCTCCATGGAGGTATCGATGAGGTTGAATGGCCGTGGGATCGCGTGTGGCTCGGCGTAAAAGTGCATCTGGAGCGACTGCGGGTGCATCTTGGAGACCGACACCGGGTCGGGGAAGAAGCCATTGTTTGCAACTGTGGCGATTCCGGGGAAGGGAAGCGATGAAAGCGGCGCTGGCGATGCCGAGGATGTGTGCTCCGTTCGGGTTGGCGACGACAAGAGCACCCTCGGAGTCGACTGGCGATCGAACGGAGAGAGCGGCGCGTGAGAGTCCGACGACGGCAGTGACGATAGCGACGGTGCTGGATCGGTCGTCGAGGTGCATTCAGAGAAACCGTCGGATGGCGATTGGAAGGAGCTGCTGGATCCGAAAGACATCTCACTCGCCAGGGCGTCGGCAGATGGCGCGGACTGGAGATCAACGCTGGTGCAATCGGGTGACAGCGCCAGATCAGCCATATGTGCAGTGAGGGCCGCGTTGCTGAATACAGACGGGAGAACCTTCCCAGCAGTCGAAGGCTTGGACGCTGCTGATGGTTGCTGAAGCTTGGTTGGAGACGATGACTTGGGCTGTGAGGATTGCTTTGGATGAGACTGGGGCTTTGCTCCTTGCGGGTGTGGTTGGGATTGTGATTGAGATTGAGACCGGGGCTTTGATTGCGCGGGGGATCTTGCTGGAGATGCAACCGAGGGCTGCGACTCTGTGCGCGGCCGAGACTTGCTTCCCACTGGCGGTGTTGAGCCCGCGGTTGGTGCAGGCACACTTGCCGAGCTCGGGCTTGCCGACTGCTCCCGTGCCTCACGCTTGCGCCGCAGAGCGTCCTCTTTCTCCGCCTGGAGCTTGCGTTCGCGCTCCTCGCGCTCGCGGCGCTTGGCCTCCTTGGCCTCCTTGGCCTCTTGTTCCCGGCGCTGGGCCTCCTCCTTCTTTTTCAGCACTGCCAGTCTGCGCTGCCGCTCGAGCTCCTCCTTGGCTGCCCGCTCGGCTGCTTTTTTCGCCGCCTCAGCTTCTTTCCGCCTCCTGGGTGATGGGCGAGACCAAGTCGTCCATGGCGAGCAGATAATGGGATTGCATTAGCCCATAGTCGTGACGAGGCCGAAGCAATATCCGGTCATGGTTGCGACAAGGTTGGGGCCGTGGATGGACCAAAGCGATCGATCGGAGCCAGCGCGCGGGCCAAGCCATTGGCGCCCATACTCAAGACGTGACAAGCTTTTGCAGGAACGTCGTACCTCTCCTCTTCGGCACGCACTTGCTTCTCCAGCCGAAGTTGCTCCTCTTGCTGCTGTTTTTCCTTCTCTCGCAGCGTCCGCTCCTGTGTCTTTTGCTGCTTGGCGAGTCTGTGGGCAGTCGAGTATGCAGAGGCTTTTGGTCAGCGCCATATCTGATCTGGTGCGCGGAGGGATACAATGCAATGCAATGCAATGCCATGACAAGTATCAAGGCTGAGCGGCGGCGGATTACTTTTTCTGCTCTCGTTTGCGTTCGAGCTTCTTGAGCCGCTGCTCTTCCTTCTCTCGGTTCAGCCGTTCCTCCTCTTGTAGCTCAAACAGCAGACGATTCTGCCGCTCGTTGGCCATCTGCGTCACGCAGGTGATTGCGGTTGCAAAACGAACGAGCCAGCATGACACATGTGATCCAGCCGATGCGGTCCCAGGTCCGAGCGTAGCGTGAACCGCAATGTGATTGTAAAGTTGAATGAAGGAGAGTCACAGCCACGGGCGGTAACGTGACGGTAATAACAGCGGTCAACAGGTGGCAACCGCAATGTGGCCAGAGAGCACACAGTCACAATGCATCGCGAGCGACCGCCAGGCGTCTATCTCGGCCCTGTCACCCTGCGCAAGCGAATCGCGGTTGTTCTGGCTCATCGCTGCATGACGTCGTGATCGACACGCTACCTGCTCGCGATAGGCGGCCATCACGCGCTGCTCGAACATCTTGGCGGCAAAGATCGTGAACATGCGGCGACCTTCCTCGATGCGGCGCTCTTCGTCCTGTATTGAGGAGGCGGGGTGAAAGGAGAGTCGCACAACACCATGCACATAGTTAGCCCGAATGTGATGCATGCGAATGACCTGCTGCTAGTCGGACACGCAGGTGCCATAAAGTTGGCGCCGTGTGCTTTCCAGCCGCGCACGATCCACATCAATCTAAAATAAGCAATCGATAGTTGCCTCGGAGTACTCGTCGTCGTCCTCGTCCTCGTCTACTTCCTCGGCATAATCGCCTTCCTCGTCGTCGCCCTCGTCGTCCAGGTTCTGGAAATCGTCAACGTCAAGGCTTCCTGGTGGACGAAAACGATCCGGGTATTGTCCGCTGAAGCCGCGGCTCGGATCCTCGTCCAGTTCGTTGTTCAGGAGAGCCTCGCGATCTATCTCGCGGAGCTTGCTGGCTGTTAGCCGCTCCATGATCTCGATGAAGCATCTGCCTTTGTTCTGGATAAAGTCATCGTCCAGCGTCAGGGCACCGTCTGAATATAGGGAGGATGTGGGCGCAACAACGGGACTGTCAGTGGAGGCGCCACGACACCTGAGCAAAGACAGGGTGCGATCCAGCTCGGTCCATTCCGGCGCAGCTTGGTGGCGATAGTACCTCGGGCGCGCAGGGAGTTGCTGAATTCAATAAACTGGGAGCTGGGATCGTGGGGGTCTGAGACACGACAGAGTTGCGGCATCGAGTCATGCGTGAAGGACGGCAGAGTTCCGGTGTGGTACGAGGTTGACGTCGTCAGGATGGCGTGTAGAGCAAGGTATGGATGGAAGTGTGCCGATTTGAGTTTTGCGAGACAGGATTACATCGGAACGCAGCCCGGCGACGATGGCGATCGAGTTACAATCGAATCGAGGATAGATTTGACAAGCACAACAATATCGGGTTTATGGATCGGGAAAGGACCGGGAAGCGAGGTCGAGATGGACACGAATCGGATCGTCAATTCAAGTTCAAGGGCCAGCAGGGACGCAAAAATTCAGCAGAGGCACAGCAGGATTGGTGCGGCACAGCAGACATTCGTGGCGGACGGTGTGCAAAGTACGAGACACTTGCCGACGCTGGGCAGGTCGGAGAGGATGAGCGGATAGGCGCCGCTGGACTGTTGCTTGGCGAGATTCTCGAGCTCCTCATAGTATGCATCGTATAAAAACTCGAGCTCCTCCTCGATCACGGTCCTGCAGGGACAGAACATGACAACGAGACAGGTGGCCGTTAGAGGCAGCATGGCGTTCGGATGCAGGCAATCGGGCAAGCAGCAACGACAATATCCATGATCGGGGGACGGTGAGCGACAGTAAGGCGTAATGATGACTATGGAAATGGCGATGGTGATGGTGGAGGTGGTGTGTCCAACGCCCGGCTGAAGGACAAATCGCAGGGTCGAGTATAGTTCCTGTTGATGAACTCGCACACAGGTTGCATGAACCAACATCGAGGTGTTCAGCGCCGAAGCAAGCCGCTTGGCACGGCACCGTCAATGTGCCGCAGTCGGGTGTATTCACCGACAGAGATTCAACATTGCTGGCGAGTTGGTGTGCTGGCGTTCGATGGCATTCGATGATGATGCGCACTTCTCGATACGAAAAGCACCCTTCCCTGATGAACGCCAGGCCGAGGATGCCCAAGTGGGAGGGGAAGGAGGAAAGAGGAGATATCCCGCCAACGGACCTTTTCTTCCCGCAGATGGAACAGGAGCACGACTGGCGCTGCTGGTCCTTGATCTTTTTGAGGACCGACTCTTTCTCGAGCCGAACGAGGGCCTTGCGGTCGTCCTCGGAAAGCGAGTTCCAAAAGTGGCGGATGCGGAGAGCCTCGTCGGCGTCGCTGCGATACCAAATGTCGTCCGTCGGCCAGGCGGGCTCGACCGAGTGGGAGGCGAGAGACTGTTTCTGGGAGCCCATGGGGGATGGTTGAGGCCGCGAGCAGACGGCCAAAGGACGGCGGTGGATGCCGCGGGGAGACTGGCGAGTTGATGGAGTCAGAGCGATGGAGTCAGGGCAATGGATTCTGGGCGATGGAGTCGATGGCGAAGGCGGTGGGACCGGATCGAGCCAGGAGCGAGCCAGGAGCGAGCCGGCTGGATCCAGGTGGCTGCGGGCTCGAGCCAGGCTCGGGCACAGACACTGTGCGGCGTCCAGCGCCGAAGCGGCTGTGGCCGCGGCTGTGCTGTTTGTGTGATGCTCAGGATCTGTGTGCCACGGCTTGTGGCGTCTGTGTCCCGCTCGTACGACGGCGCCTTCCCAGTCGGGCTGTGGCAATGCACAGACATGCGCAGCAGCACACACAGTGAAGCGCAGCACCCACACCGAATTGTATAATGACATGCATTCGGGGCCGATGTACCAACTCGTATCAGCTCGTATCAACTCGTATCAACTCGTATCAACTCATAGCAACTCATATCAACTCATATCAACTCCGACATCAACTCCCACATCAACTCCGACATCAACTTCAACTCCCAAACCCAACACACCCAACACACCAACAGCAACCGCGTCCACGTTCTCCCGTTGTGCCACGGCCCTGTCCTGCTGCCCTTTCTCTCCCCGGCCCAGCCATTTCCGTCCTCTGTCTCGCTCCGCTGTGCGCCCTCGACCTTTGCCGGCTGCCCTTGCCCTCTCTTTGCCGGCAGAGCCATTGCTGTTCTGTCCAAGCGATATTAGCGCCCTGACACTGTCGCCCTCGAATAATATTACCATCTGACACTGTCGACTTCAAGTGAGCAACCTGCTGATCTAAAGAACCACCAGCAACCGCCTTGTTTCTGTTATTCCGACTTGAACACCAACACCATCACCAACACCATCCCGACACCAACATCACCAACATCGACATCCCCAATCACGTCCGTGGCCCAAGATGATGTCTGCGCAGATGCCGCTGCTCCGGCACTCCTTCTCCACTTCGTCTCTCCGCCAAACCGTCGCCATGTACGGCGACTCCCTCCCGCCCTCTCGCTCGCAGACCCCGGCCGCGGCTCCGGTCGCCGATTCGGCTTCGTCGTCGTCGTCGTCGTCGTCGAGTCCGTCGCCCATCGAGCCCCCCAGGCGGCATATGCCCCTCGGCAGCGTCGCCTCGGAGGCCTTGACCTCCTCCGACTCGCTCAACTCGGTCTACAACTCGGACGACGAGGATCTCATCCTCGCTCGCCTCGATAATCTCAAGGACTCGACCAGCTACAACTCGCTCTCGCGCAAGCTCAGCGTCAACTTTGCCGCCGTCAAGGAATCCCTTCTCTCCCAGCAGCAGCTTCTTCTTCAGGATCCGTCGTCGTCGGGCCTGCAACTGCAACCGCAACTGCAACAGCCAAATCCCGATCTCGGGCCATCACACCCGTCCGATCCCGTTGTCCTGTCGCCACTGGCCCCGTCGGCGCCCTCGCCTGTCTATGTCCCCAACGGCTACTTTTCGGCGTTCCAGTATCGCTCATCGCAGCCCGACAAGATCGATTGGGGTAAGTCTCGAGCCGCCTGGCGCACAGATCCGTTCGCCATCGATTCTGATCATCGCTCGGGCCGATCCATCGGCTCACGGCGGCGCTTGCCGCTTCGATGTTCTGGTTGTTGAGCAAAAGCGACCAGATGATCATCTTCATCATTCGCTGCGTGGTTCGCTTCCGGTCGCGCTCCTTCCTTTCTTCCACGGAGACTTTTGAATTCCGACAACGAGAGATCCATGTCTGTGGCTTTGGGAGGAGATATCCAAACCTCTCGCTTTGAATACGCTGCTGACCCCTGCTTCTCTGCTGCTTCGGTTTCAATCACTGCGCCGCCACGGTGGATGAAATCACCCTGAATGGAATCGTCCGGAACGCGATACCCTGGATACGCTCGTGTTGGATGCCGTCAAACGACCCGCTGCACTCCTGCTGCATCGCCTGCATATCGCCCGCTGCACTTGGACCGCACCGTCCTCCTTCAACCACCTCGGTCCGCAGACTTTTGGGGCAAGGTCATCTCCGACTACGAACACATTGCCCGCAAGCAGTCACGGCTCCTGACCAAGAACCTGCAAAAGGGCATTCCGCCGGCCATCCGCGGGATGGTCTGGCAACTGCTGTGCAAGGGCAAAAACGAGCAGCTGGAGCAGACCTTCCGCGCCATGATGATCCGCCACTCCACCCACGAAAAGCTCATCCAGCGCGACCTCGCCCGCACCTTCCCCAAGCACGAGTACTTCCAGGACGCCGGCGGGCCCGGCCAGGAGAGCCTCTTCAACGTCACCAAGGCCTACAGTCTGTACGACCCCGAGGTCGGCTACTGCCAGGGCATCTCGTTTATTGTGGGTCCGCTGTTGCTAAACGTAAGTATCTGTCCGACCGAGGCCGTGCTTCTGGAAGCCGCAGTGTCTCTGGATGGACCCGGGGAGTGATCGCTCGGCACGCCGGGGGCACAACCACGGAATACCGTTTGCCCGGTGTGTTGGAAAGGTGCACCCGCCAGCACCCGGATCGCGCCGCTCGGCATCCTGATCGCTATGCGCTGACAGCTCGACGAGTCGCGGAGCATTTGCCGAAAGTGAGCTGCGGGACATGCGTCGACAAGGGACCAGCAAGGCGACTTGCACGAGATGCATAAGCCCAGAGACTAACACATTGCTCACTCGCTCCAGATGCCCGATGAAGAGGCGTTCTGCTGTCTTGTGCAGATCATGAACGGCTACGGCTTCCGCGAGCTGTTCACTCCCCAAATGACGGGCCTGCAGCTCCGGCTCTACCAGTTCGACCGCCTCGTCGAGGAGATGATGCCCAACGTCTTCAAGCACCTCGAACAGGAGGGCATCAAGTCGACCATGTACGCCTCGCAGTGGTTCATGACCGTGTTTGCGTACCGGTTCCCGCTCGACCTGGTGCTGCGGATCCTCGACATTGTCTTTGCCGAGGGCATCGAGTCGGTCGTGCGCTTCTCGCTGGCGCTCATGAAGCGCAACAAGGACGAAATCGTCAAGCTTGATTTCGAAAACGCCCTCGACTTTCTCAAGAACGGGCTCTTTGACGTCTACATGGACAATATCGAGCAGCTGATCCAGGACGCCAGCGCCATCAAGCTGCCAAAGTGGAAGCTCGACAAGCTCAAGGGCGAGTGGGAGGCCGAGTTCCGCAAAGGCGACCAGAACCTGAGCGAGATCGACCAGGTCAAGGTCGAGAACCGCCATCTCAAGGAGCAGCTCAAACGCATGGAACAGATGTACCAGCAGCTCAACCTCGAGCACACGCAGCTGGCGAACGAGCTCCTCGAGTACAAGCTCAAGGCCGAGAAGAGCGGCGATCGTGTCGAGGCGCTCGAGAGCCAGGTCGAGGGCTTCAAGGACCTCCTGGCCCAGGACAGACTCTCGGCCGAAGCCAAGGTCAAGGAGGAGATGGACTATCTGTGCAAGAAGAACCTGGCTCTGGTTGGGTACAACGACAAGCTGCAGGACGAGATCCAGGTGCTTGAGATGGAGCTCATCAAGACCCGCCAGGAATACGTCGCCGTTGTCGAGGAGCGCGACGAAATGATCCAGAAATGGGACGGCCTCAAGCGGGTGCTGGGTTAGCGACCGCCGCGGCTGCATTGGGGGCCGTGATGGTTGCTCACGGGTGCGGCCGTGTGCGAGCCGATGCGGTGCCATCGACTGTGCAGTAGCAATTGCATATGTGATCGACTGTGCAGTAGCAATTGCATATGTGATCGACTGTGCAGTAGCAATTGCATATGCGATCGACTGTGCAGTAGCAGCTGAATTTGAGATCGACTGTGCAGTAGCAGCTGAATTTGAGATCGACTGTGCATTTGCATTCGTCTCAGCGTCAGCGTCAACATCAGCGTCAATATCGACATCAACATCAACGCCAAGCTACAATCCGCTCGGGGTATCAACTGCCGGACTGGACTGCGCTCGGCGCTGCTGACATCTGCAATCAACCCCGCGACGTTGTTGATCATCCCGGCTCCAACTCGCCCCGCTCGCACCTCTGCCGACTTGCTGCCCCCGATACATCAATCGCACACCTCCCACGCCCTGTTATCTTTTTACTGTTGTTGCTATCTTATTTTTATTTTTGTTTCAACTGATCCCAGCCGCGCGCCTATTCCCTGAGCCAGCTCTCTCCTTCCACACCCTGCACCGCTGAGCTTCCATCACGATTGCCTCCTTTTTGATTCTTGACGACGCTGTAATCTATCGTATATACACTCAAGTAGTGCCGAACCTACCCCACGATCCATATCCGGGCCGGCTGGGCTGCGGCGGCGGCTCGCGAGTGTTGGCCACCAACGGATCCCCGTGCGCATGCTTATTCCATGCCCACACCAATACCGATGTGCGCATCGTTATCGTGCGAGTTTGCATGCTGTCCCCCTCGTTCTTGATTGCGACCATCGTTGCTGTCCCACTTGGCTCTGGATCATAGGCCCATTTGCACAAAGCACCACACACCATCATCAACCTGTTATTCCGCCAGCCTCATACTTTGCCAACCCATGACTTTGTCAAACACCGTCCCTGCACGACATTGCATCACCAGCATCATCGGCATCACCAGCATCATCGGCATCACAGGCGTCGCTGCCTCTGCCCCTCTCGCTCACACGCTTCTCTGCGCGGTTCTCTGCCCCCCTCGCTGTCCCCGCTGCCCTCGCTGCCCGCCCCCCGGTGGCGCGGCACAGACTCGATCCGCACTGGAGCCGCGGCTCGATCCGCCGACCGACAAATTTTTTCTTCGCCTTTTCTTGGGACAGTGATCTGCCCGCCCGTTCGGCCCTCATCGCATCCGTCCGTCCGACCCCCATCCCCGGTCGTCCTGGATCATCGTCTGCTGCTGCCCCTCGCCCGTCTCAGAGACATCGCCCGGTCCACCGCGACCTCGCCGCAACCACCGATCGCCCTCGTCTGCTCGTCTGCCAACTCCCTGGCCGTCCAAGCATCTCGCCGCCACTCTCCGCACATCTCGCCGCCGCCAACTCCCCGCACATCATGAGCTCCGATCACATCGACTTTGCCTCCCTGCATCCGCTCTCGCCCGAGGTCATCCAGCGCCAGGCCACCATCAACATCGGCACCATCGGACATGTCGCCCACGGCAAGTCCACCGTCGTCAAGGCCATCTCGGGTGTGCTCACGGTCCGATTCAAGACCGAGCAGATCCGCAACATCACCATCAAGCTCGGCTATGCCAACGCCAAGATCTTCAAGTGCGACTCCGAGGCCTGCCCCCGACCCGGCTGCTACCGCTCGTACCGCTCCGACAAAGAGGACGGCTTCCCCTGCGAGCGCGTCGGCTGCATGGGCAGGATGCGCCTTCTCCGCCACGTCTCGTTTGTCGATTGCCCCGGCCACGACATTCTTATGGCCACCATGCTCAACGGTGCCGCCGTCATGGACGCCGCCCTGCTGCTCATTGCCGGAAACGAATCCTGCCCCCAACCCCAGACCTCCGAGCACTTGGCCGCCATTGAGATCATGAAGCTCAAGCACATCATCATCCTGCAGAACAAAATCGACGTCATCAAGGAGACCGCCGCCGAGGAGCACTACCAGTCCATCCTCGCCTTTGTCAAGGGCACCATCGCCGACGGCGCCCCCATCATCCCGATCTCGGCCCAGCTCAAATACAACATCGACGCCGTCAACGAGTACATCGTCAAGACCATCCCGATCCCACCCCGCGACTTTACCTCCGACCCGCGCCTGATCGTCATCCGCTCCTTCGACGTCAACAAGCCCGGCTCTGAGGTCCAGGACCTCAAGGGTGGCGTTGCCGGTGGCTCGATCCTCTTTGGCTGCCTGAAACTCGGCGACGAGATCGAGATCCGCCCCGGCATCGTCACCAAGGACGCCGAGGGCAAGATCAAGTGCAAGCCCATCTATTCCAAAATCATCTCCCTCTTTGCTGAGCAGAACGACCTGCAGTTTGCCGTGCCCGGCGGTCTGATTGGTGCGTATGGCGGCGGCGGGGTGCATTGTAGCATCGTGCAGTATCGCTCGGGACTGTGCAGCATCGTGCAGCATCACTCAGCATCGTGCAGCATCACTCAGCATCACTCAGCATCGTGCAGCGCCGTGCGTTGTCTGCCGTACTTTGCTCTGATCAGGTCTGGTTGCGCCCCGCTGACATCACTGCTAACTTGACACTCACTTCATCGGATGTCCCCTTATCACGGGCATCGCTGGCATTGTTGAACGCACCTGGATTCCGCTTTGCGACTCCCCACGCACAACTCGGCCAATGCAATGCCGTTCTCGCCCCTACTCGTCGACGGTCCACTGGCATCTCGCTCTGGCGACATGCATTCATGCACCTGGATCCATGCACACGCATCCCTTCGTGTCCATCGCCGGCACTATCGATCGATGCAGGTGTTGGCACCAAGGTTGACCCCACTCTCTGCCGTGCCGATCGCCTCGTCGGCCAGGTCCTGGGTTCGGTCGGCAAGCTGCCCAAGATCTACACCGAGCTCGAGATCAACTACTTCCTGCTCCGCCGACTGCTTGGTGTCAGAACGGACGACAAGAAGCAATCCAAGGTCTCCAAATTGACAAAGAACGAAGTCTTGATGGTCAACATCGGCTCGACCTCGACCGGTGGCAGAGTCATGAGCGTCAAGGCCGATCTGGCCAAGATTCTCCTCACCAGCCCGGCCTGTACCGAGATCGATGAGAAGATTGCCTTGTCACGACGTATCGATTCGCACTGGCGGTAAGTGTAGGGGGGCGGTTGTCAATGTGCAATGGATGGGACTCGAGTGTCCAGAGTCTCATCTGAGACGTAAGGACGAGATTTGCCTCGCGATTTTGCCGTGTCTGGTGGATGGGTGGAAGAATGCGCCTCACCACGACGTTAGTTCCGCTGACCACTGATTTGATTATTATCCCTATCGCGGCTCAATTCCCATGTGCACTCGCCATTGGACCCCGCCGCCGCCAACTCAATGCACCCCTCATGTGGCCTCCTCGGGTTCTCTGTCGATCGTCCGGCAGTCTGATCGGATGGGGCAAGATCAAGCACGGAACCACCATCGAGCCCGACATCTAAACTCCACCCCCACACCCTCGCGAACGATGTCTCAATGCAAGGGCAGCCAGAGCAGCCGTGCACACATCGCCCATACTCTCTCTCCCCTTTTAGTGTTCACCTCCACGGCACTAGCACCAGCATGATGACCTCCTCGCACAGAGCCACCCCCAACTACCACACCCACCACAGCCCTGTCTCTTCTGTCCGTCACCCGGAATCCTGCGCGAGCGAGGATGAGGTGTTGTGTGCGCGATGAAGCACCCGTTTGATACGACGATGATGTGTTTGATGTACAGTTCATTCATACAGCCCTCTCAGCAAAACGTGATGGCCCAGATCACCTCCAGGAGGCACATTGCGTTGGGCAAGCCTGGGGTGGCCATCTCTTGCCCGATCGAGCGTGGCGGATGCGTGAGGATGCTGTGGATGGCTCCTTGCCAGTTTGTTTCTGGCAACGACACCGGCGGAGGGAGGACGGCGCCATGCCGGCGATGCGCATGTCGCAGCCGCCAAAGCTGCAGCAACAGCAGAGACACACAAGTCCATGGAAGTTGAAGGGACAGGTCTGTGAACAGTGCGGCCGCAGGAGGAGATGGAGCGAGCGGCCCTTGATTCGACAGCGCCACACGGTGGCACAAACGGCCACCCGACCCCTGATTGGAGGCGGCGACTTGATACCCCTCCTTCTCCAATGCGATCTTCAACCCGGCAGCGCCCCATATCTGGCTTTCCGCCGCAGCCACAGATACCCTGCGTGCCCACACAAAGTATGCCAGACTCGGTCGGCCACTCCGATTGGATGTGTGTTCTGGAGTGTTCTGCGCAGTGCAATATCCTCGACAGCGCAGCGGTTGTGATTACTTTGATCATCGTGTGGCTTGGATATCTGAGGTATATAAGGCACACTTTGCTGGTCTCTCCGGCCGAGACACCACAGCCCACTCTCGAATCCGCTCTGAGGTTTGCCTCCAAGTTTGAACAGACCAAAGTCTCCTCGGCCATCGCTCAGCACAGTCCAAACACCACATCCAAGCACCACATCCAAGCACCACATCCAAGCACCACATCCAAGCACCACTTCCAAGCACCGCATCCAAGTGTCACATCCAAGTGCCCACGCTTGTCCGGTCTCTGCCTCTCCGTCGCATTCAACGATTTCCAAGTCGCTGTCCTCTCCCTCTCCCTCTCCTCTCCCTCTCCCGCCGACTCTGGCTGCTTTTGACCCCCGCTTGTCGTTGCCATCCCGCTGTTATACTTGTCTGTCCAGAATGGTTTCTTGCCCTGTTTCCGGCTGCCAGTCCCGCCAAGCGCAGAAGCTTGGCAGACACAGTGGCTGCGGTGGTGTAGTTTATGTTTGTGGTGGCGACATGGGCCACAAGTTTTGTAAGGGCTGTGGCGACAACAGAGTGAGGGCCAAGGATATTCAGTGAGAAGGCGATTCTGGATACTGAGTGAGGCGGTGATTCTGGATATTGAGTGAGATGGCGATTCTGGAATACAATGCTTAAGCCCAAAGACAACGACACCACTCCGAGTCGAGGCCATTCAGCCGCACATGAGACGCAGCCACAATCATCGGGGTCCCGGTGGGGCGGAACAGGGCCAGTGCTGCTTATTTGTTGCTGCTTGCTGCTCGCTGCTTGCTCATCACCGCTCGTTCGTCAAGCAGACAGTATCGCACTTGTTTTGGAACGCGAGCTTGTCCCGAGAGCGGATGCACAAGCGAGCATAGCTGCACTTGTCTGCTCTCGATGAAGGCTGGGCGGCATCTCGATCCCACGCCTCTCGCCAGCAACCAGACAAACAATGAGTATCTGCCTCCCCGATATCGTCATGCGATCACGAATGGCAATCAATCAGCGATCCAGTGGCAATCAATCAGCAGCCAATCAGCATTCAATCAGCAGTCAATCAGCAGTCAGTCAGCCATCCAGTGGCCTTGCAGGCGTGGAGGTCAAGTTATGTTGGATCGGATCTGCTCCCCTGTACCAACTGTGGACAGCGTTGATTCACGATCGAGTCGCACTGCCTCTGCCAATCGAGTCGGGCAGCTTCTGTCAATCCCTCAACGATTGCGTGCCATCCGCCTATATTTCCGTCCAGCGCTGACCCAGTCGGTCAAGCCGTGATCGAGGCGTCGATTAGGTCCGCAAATCCTCTCGCTCGCAACCTCAACAACGAGAAGTCGCCTTGTCTTGTTATTGACCTCAAGCCCTCAGCGACCTGAGTGGAACGAATACAACGACGATAGTGCTGGAACAGTGCACATATACAGTCGATCCAATCAAAAACGGGACACCCGTGATTTTGACGATTGATCAAATATTTTGTTTCGCGCGCTGGCCACGACCATTCTGTGATTTGAATCAAGGACGACATTGTGGGAATCGCTTCCAGCTCAAGATGCGCTGGATGAGCACCACACCAAGTCCCAAGATCCCCGGGGAGGCTTCCTTCTTGCGATACATTCGCCATGTGTTTGATGGAGACATGCTGGACAAACAGCTGTACTTCAGCCTGACCCGGCGACGGCGATTCAAGCGACTCGATCTCCACAGCAAGCGCACCGTCCACGAGATCTGCAAGCGAGTCATCGACCAGGCACCAAGGGAGACCGAAGTGGTGATTGCCTTTGGAAATGCCTCGTGGAAACAAGGGAAGGGATACGCATCCAGTCCCAGGAGACTCAGGTTCGCCAAGTACTTTGAGCAGTTCATACACCACCAGAGACGACCACCAGACCGATCCGTCTCCAAGATCCGTGTGTGCTCGGTGAACGAGTTCAACACATCCCAGGTGTGCTCACATTGTCGGGAAGCCAAGCGACTCGAGTCACCCGAGTATCTTGATATCGAGAAACCACACTTTGTCCGGAGCTGTACAAGCTGCCATACGCTGTGGGATCGAGACATCAATGCAGCCAGGAACATGATCTCGGTATGCCAGTCGACCATCGCCACAGGAGATCGACCGAAGGTATTCAAGACCATGCTTCCAAAACCAACCAAAACCACTCGATTGCCAACCAAGACAGGAGTGCAATGCCATGGCCTGCCCGCTGGGCCTACAGTCAGTCAGCGGGGTTCAGACATCTGAAGCCAGAAAGGAACTGTCCCGTTTCTTTCTGGACCGACTGTACAACGACCCCCCACAAACAAGTAAAAGAGGAAAGCGCCTCAAGAGCGGATTCAAGATTCATTGGAAGTATCATATTCATAGAGTATTGTTTGACAGATTTTAGGATCGCGGGGAGCGGGGGAGGAGGGAGTAAACCTGATAATATCAGTCAGTGCTGCTTCGGGGCACCGCTTCGGGACACCAACACGCATCACAGCGAATATGTGCACTGCAGCTTGCATCGATTCTTTGTCCTCAAAGGTCGTGTGTATCGCTTCAGAGCTTTCTCAAATGATCCAGTGGGACATAGCCACGCTCGCTCTTATCGCTCTCGACCAGGGCCCAGCCGTCGGGCATCTCCTGCAAGACCACCACTCGCTGGTGGATTGTGATATCGATCTCCTCAGGCTCGACAGCGGCCCGAGTTGTGGTTACTTCACGAAAATCAAGCTTGGGAACAGAGATGTATGAGGCCGGGCGTGCCACCGAGCCAGATGCTGCGCTGAGGACCGACGAGCGGTTTGGTCCGTTCGGGACGATTATGGGCGAGGATGTGGCTGAGTACGGAGGAGGGAAATCTATGGCTTTCGGTTGTATAGCCAAGTCGCGGGGCGGTTGGTCGACTTGCAGCGAGGGCGATCGGGGCTGTGAGGGCCCGGAAGGAGCGTCAGGATGTTGATAGGCGCCGGTGTGCTTTTCCAGGTCGCGAAGTCGAGAGGGATGGTCTCGTGGGATACTCAGGTTGCTGGCGGTGCTCTGGCGATTCGCTTCTCGATAGGCATCATTGATGGCGGATGTTCTCTTTCGGTTTCTGATGCATACCACGATTATACCAGTCAGCACAATGCAGCCACCACCGATTGATGCCGCCGTGATGATGGTACTCGAGCCGACGGAGTCGTTGGAGGAGGCATCAGGAGTAGAAGGCGTATTGATCGGGGCGGGGGCTGGCTGAGGAGGAATAATCCCCTGGGTCTGGATGGGACGGCCGCCGGGAATCGTGGTGATGATTTCGGGAGGGGGTGGAACATTGGTAACGATAGGCTGGGCGACGCATGTTGACGAGGGTCAGTGCAAGGAATCTTGACCTCACAAGTGATGATATATCGCTCGCCAATACCGGACGCAGACAGCTCACAAGTCATACCTGTGATCTGGTGGTAGGAGCGGGCGGTGGCGACGGCGGTAGCGGCGGTGGAGGAGGAGGAGGAGGAGGAGGAGGAGGAGGAGGAGGAGGAGGAGGAGGAGGAGGAGGAGGAGGAGGAGGAGGAGGTGGAGGAGGTGGAGGAGGTGGTGGTGGTGGTGGTGGTGGAGGAGGGGGAGGGGGCGGAGGAGAGCCACCGATCACTTCGACTCGGCTCCGAAAGCCGTCGCAATCGACAGCACCGCCCCGGAAGACGCAAGTTCCTACAAAGAAAGTGCCTGGCTTTGCGTTTCCTGGAATGTTCACAACAACTCTCTCGTTCGGGATGCTATTCATGCCTTCGCTCGACGCGATCGAGTAGTTGGGTGGATCCCGAGCCATGGCGCTTTGACCCTGGTGACGGCTCATTTAGCATCGCAGATATTGTGCTGGGGAATCGATTGATCGTGATTCGGAAAGAATGCCAAGGTACTCACCCACATATGAACGTCCAGCACATACTGTCCTTCGGCTATGGCCCCTGCGCCGTTAACGGTGACAACGTAGGAATGCCCGGTGATCCAGATGCCCTAGATGGTATGAAGTGGTTACCAGTCAGCAATACACATCCACTGTCCAGCTCGCAGCAATTTCTGGCGACAGCGCTGCAACAGCAACCGGAGGAGTTGCTGTTTCCTGCGGATGGACTGTGCTGACCTCGGTTATAGTGACCGTTGGGGAGGATCCGCAGCATATGAACAGCGCGCTGCTGAACAGCAACAAGCGCAGCAGATGTTGCATATTTATGAGCAAATGCCGCATGGCTTCAGCGGATGTCCGAAGGACTACGCTCTGATTCGGGAATAGATTTGCTCCGAGAGTCACGCCGTTGGCGAGAGAGGAGAGCAGCGACAAGCGGTCGAATCTTTTTGAGGACGATGCGGACTGTGAAGCCGACGCTGCGATGTATTGCGAAGCGAGGGGAGGGAGCCGGCATTGGATATCGGGTGATTCAGCACGACGGATCGCGGATGGTGCATCCCAAGTCTCGATATGGGAAAGCCTCGAGCTTGTGTTTCAAGATTGTGACACCAGATGCTTGCTGCGGGCAAAGGCATCCAGCCCATGGGCACAGTGTGCTTGGTAAGCGGATGCTCCACCTGAAACACAAGGCTGGCTGAGGCGAGTCATGTTGCTTGGGTGGCGAGCGTTGAATGTCAACAGCGCCATACATCGACCACAACGGTGAATGGCTTTCACTCCGAGTGACCCGCATCGTTGCTCCTGTGTGCCTCAGCCGTCGGTCATCGGAGACTGACTTTGTTGGATGCAGGCTCTGAAAAGCTACCAGTCCGATCGAAACGGGACAGAGCCCCGACCCTCCTGAATTGAGTGCCTGGGCGACGGATTGTCCCAAGTCGAGGCAGCAGTTGGAGAGCCTGCCTCTGACCTGAGCATTGGCCAAGGCCCTGGTATTAGAGCCACGTTGCGAGCGAGGGAGAGAGGGTGCGCATTCTCTCGGTCCATCGCGCTTGAGGATCTTGATGGATACCGATTGCTGGGATGCCAAGGACAACTATACGGGTCGACGAGGGTCGATGGATGGTAGTAGCTGTTCGGGAGCAGGAATGACTCGAGTTGGCTTGATAATGACGGGATGAAAAGGGCTCTGACTCCAAAACGCAACTCCGTTTGATGGCAGAACAGCACGGCTCAGCCAGTTTCCATAGAGCGCGTGGGGGACCTTGACGCTGTGACAGCCGTGGCAGATCCATTGTGCGGCATGTTCGATTTCGGTCCATTTGGTTGAGAGTGGCTCTACCGATGCAGCAGAGAGGTCGGAGAAACCATTGCCGCAACGAACAAACAGATCGCCTTGTCGAGCCCAGAATATTTCTTCCCGTTTGGAGCGGGACATGATCCGCTCTCCATCTGAAGAAACGATCACATTGCTCACCCAGCTTGTGTGGCCCTCGAGGGTGTGCATTATTTGCCCCGAGATGATATCCCATATTTTGATCGTCCTGTCGCCCGAGCCCGAGACGATCTGTTTGCTATCTGGTGTGATGGCCACGACATACACGGTATCTGTGTGTCCTTTGAGGGTGTGCTTGAGCTGGCCCGTGGCGGCATCCCACAGCTTGACGACAGTGTCGCTGGAGCCCGATGCAATCGACTTGCCATCGGGGGAGATCGTCACGGAGATCACCATCGATCGGTGGCCTTTGAGAGTATGCTTCAGCAGGCCTGAGGCACCGTCCCACACCTTGACGGTGTTGTCACTAGCGCCAGAGATGATCGATACTCCGTCAGGCGACACGGCTATGGAATTCACCGACCATGTGTGTCCCTCGAAGGTATGCTTCGGCTGGTTCGGAGTCGCATCCCACAACTTGATGGTGTTGTCATCCGAGCAAGAAACGATGGTCTTGAGGTCGAACGAGATGGCCAGCGAGTGCACCGATTTTCTGTGTCCCTCATAGGTATATATCACTTGACCTGTGAGGCAATCCCACAATATGACTATACCATCAACCGAACCAGAGACAATCCACTGGCCATCAGATGGATTGGCCACACATCGAACATCGCTGGTGTGCCCCACAAGAGTATGTTTCTCCTGGCCTGTGGTGGCGTCCCACACCTTGATGGTTTTGTCATCCGATCCTGATATGATGCATTTCCCATCGGGCGAGATCGTCACGGAGGTTACACCCTCCGCATGCGCCGCGACGTTGCGTTGTACCTGGCCCGTCGTGAGACCCCACACCTTGATAGTCTTGTCAGATGAGCCAGAGGCGGCCCACTTGCCATCGGGTGAAATCGCGACAGAGTTCACACTGTCCGTGTGCCCTTCGAGAGTGTGCTTCAATTGGCCAGTGGCGGCATCCCACATCTTGATGGTTTTATCCTTTGAACCTGACACCAGCAACTTGCTATCAGGTGAAATGGCCACACAATTCACACCCTCTGTGTGTCCTTCGAGAGTGCGTCTTAACTGGCCAGTAGTGGAATCCCACAACTTGATGGTGTTGTCATCAGAGCCCGATATAATCCACTTGCCATCAGACGAGATAGTCACCGAGGTCACCCAATCTGCATGGCAGCCAAGAGTGTTCTTCGGCTGACCAGTGATGGTATCCCACACTTTGATGGTCATGTCCCAAGAGCCAGAGACAATCCACATCCCGTCGGGCGAGATCGCCAGAGAGGTCACAGAATCTGTGTGTCCATCGAGTGTCATCTCGCACGGATCCCAGGTGGGTGCTGGACCCGTCGTGACCAGGAACGGGATCTTGTCCTCGAGTTGGTCGGCATATGTCTTGTAGATCGTTGTCTCCTTTGGTGTGAATGCATACCCCGAGTTGTACACCTGTGGTGCACTCGCAATGATCGGGTCGGCAAACTCGCGGATGAATCGATACGTGTCCTTGACCAGTTCCTTTGTGGTGTCGTCGACGATGGTGCTGGGTGCCTTGGCGATCACTCCTCGGAGCACAGCCAGTTGCCCGATGATCGGCTCGACCACATGTGTGAGCGACCCACACTCGAGCCAGAAGAACACATGCGTCTTGACGAACCGAGTGAGCACCGCTGCCACATCGACCATCTCGGTCAACTGCCACACCGGACTCGACTCGGCCACGCCTTCCACACACCACACAAAGTGTGTGATCCAGTGGGCGACGCTGTATCGCTGCGACGGTGTGATCTTGGCTGCGACCCTGTCCTCGAGGTCAGCGATCTTGTCGTGAAAGTCGTAGATCTCGCAGATGTTGACCACTGGCTCGTGCGAGAGGATCGCTCCGAGACATCCCTTGGCAAACACCGTGTGGAACGAGTCCGACACATGCCACGGATGGCCAGCCGATGCATCGCCGAGGAGATAGTCCGCCACCGACTTGTGGTTGAACTTGACCTCGGTGTTGGTGGACTGGCTGTCTCGGGGGCCCAATCTATTGGCGCCAGGATCGAGGACCAGGCTGAGGCTCTTGAGACACTCGCGAACGACGCCGATCTCGAGTCCAAACACATCGGCGATGATCTGCGGGGTCAGGATCGACTGGGCTGTGGCGATGGCCGACACCACCGTGACCAGCTCGGCCGGATGGCTCGACTGCGAGTGGATCTTGGCGAATGTCTTGTGATACAGCTGCCCGACATCGGCGGCGCTGTCGTTGATGTCCTTGATCGTGGCGAGTGTCACTGGGCCGTCTGTGGATGCTGCGTCGACGGTGTTGAGGATCAGGTTGATCCACACGAATGTCTTGGACTGGTCCAGCAGGATGGCGACTGCCTTGGTGCGGTCCGAGTCACTGAGAGTGTCGTGCACTCGCAGTCGGTGGCGGATGAACACCTCGAGGTCACGGACGTTCTCCTCGCTCGAGGGCTCGATCGTCTTGGTCGGGACTCCATCGAATGCTGCCTTGATATCGTCCTCGGGACGGGATGTCAGCAGCAGCTTGAGCCACGGACGGGTCTTGTTCAGTTCGACGAAGCGCCAGGCAAGCAGGCTGAGCAACTGGTCGCGCGGAGAGCACTCGTCGAGTGCATCCACCAGGATCATCACCGATCCCTTGGGTCTGTAGTCGCCGATGGCTTCGAGTGGATCGGCAATCACGGCCTTGAACAGGTCCGGGATGCTCATCTTGTCGAGACTGTCCTTGGTGTGGCCAGCCTCGAGCAGCTTGCGGCCGATCGGCGAGTGCCACTTGCACAGTCCATATGCGATGGTGTTCAACACCACTCGTGGATCGCTCTTGCGAGTGTCGTTGTACTTGAGGAACAGCGCCGACACCAGCTGGTTGCTGGCTGTGAGGATGTTGGCGATCTGGGCGGCAGCGACAGACTTCCCCACTCCAGCAACAGCATTGACCCACAGGACAGTGTCGGTGGTGTCCTGGTTGACCCAGTCG
This sequence comes from Polychytrium aggregatum, assembly GCF_025602895.1. Classification (NCBI taxonomy): domain Eukaryota; kingdom Fungi; phylum Chytridiomycota; class Chytridiomycetes; order Polychytriales; genus Polychytrium; species Polychytrium aggregatum. The sequence goes on from NW_026516261.1 coordinate 96,089, forward strand.
GTTGTTTGGTCGAACAGCCACTGGCGGGTGCCCTCGACATACAGATCCTCGAGTGCTCGTCTGTCGGAAGTGGAATCGATCGGATCGAGGAGGGATCGCAGGAGCGAGTCTTGCTCGGCATCAAGTTGGATGGGCCCGCCTTGGTGGTATGTCACTCCTTGGTCTGCAGCAGTCTTGGTCTTGGTGACAAGCTCTCGAAACGCAGGAACGAGTCTGGAAGCACCATGAGTCAGCAATAGGAATGAGTTGCTGCTGAGGGACATTCACACTTACTGTCTGAGAGCGGCTGTATCGACAGCCTTGAGTGCTTGGAGTTTGAACAGCTCCTTGAATGTCTGCTGGACGGTCATCGGCTGATTATCGAAGAGTGGACTGGATTTGTGCGCCGGAGGAAAGTCAGGGAACTTGGTAACTGGCGGAAAATACTCCTTCTTGAGGGTCTCGTCGCCGAACTTGCGAGTGGACCACATGAGGACAGGCTGAACGATGACGGGGTGGTCGGTGGCGGCGGTGTCTTGCATCAGCTTGAGGGCATGCTGGATCTGTGGATGGACGAGTGAATGTGAGTTATGGTTTGACAAACGAGACCACGATCAGCACCCGACCCACCTCGAGGAACTGATTGTCGGGCCAGACATGTGCGTTGAAGGTGCGCTTCAGACCGTCCTCGGAGAGAATGACGATGATGACGCAGGACTTGTAGAGACCGTTGATGAAACCCTGCTCCCAGTCCATGCCGTTGCAGAGACACTGGATGTCGAGGTATGGATGGAGCGCCGTGTGGCCTCGAGGGGTTGTGGCCAGGGTCCCATGCAGCGACGATGCATTGACAGCGTCGCTCTCGACCCGGTAGCTGTGGAAGGACGGTCGGTCAGCAAGTGGAGGTCAATGTGAATCAGTTGGTGCGGAACAGGCGAATGTGGTGTCGCTCTGATGCTGGATATCAACGCCACCTGATGAAGACTTCGTGAGACGTAAAGTTGTTCTGGCAGACCCAGCCATCCAGAGGGTGCGCTGGAACGTAGTCGTTGGCAGTGAGGACTCTGGTGGGCTCCTGAACGCTGATACCTGGCTGGGAAGCGGCCGGCAGCGGAGCAGCTGTGGACATGTTCTGGGCGGAGGATTTGCTCTCCCGCTGAGCATGTTTGAGTTTGTTGATTGTGCCAGGCTTGAGCCCTATTTCCTTCATCTCATCTTCAGTCATCCTCACGATCTATAAGACCAGAGGATCAGCCGCCGCTACTAACATATTTTGATTCAGGGGCAATGAAACTCACTGAGTCGATCGTGTCGTAATCATTGTCCAGCAAAATTTGCTTGCTCTTCTCCAAGTGATATCGACAGAGGAAGGTCTCCAAGTCGCCTGTTCCGGGCAGACAGCTTGTTAACAGCTGAGCTCCACACTACCTAGTCCTACCATGCCTTGGACTCACCCATGGCTGTATCGCCCAATTTCGCGTAATTGGGAAGAACGATGTTGGGCACCTGGAATGGACAAAGCGAGCGAGGGAAGCGAAGGCTTGTCCAGATCGACCCTCTTATTTTGAAACTGAACACTTTCCCACACGGATGACTGGCTGCTTACGTGGCTTGCATGGCTTGTGTGAATCAGACGACTTTGATTGGCACTCCGATATCATCCGCTCGCCGGGGTCCTCCGGCCATTTTTTCTCCTTGCCCTGCGTCTTTTTGCCTCATCCCAGGTAGGTCTTCTTGCTCTGACTTGCAGTGACTGCATCCGCAGCGGTTCGCGGTCCCTCGTCGTGCCCACTCACTCCATGTATCTCCCTCACTCAGGGAAATGACTTGACCCACTTGACCGGGTGTGTGATATGATCCGACTGTGTTTGTCCGAAAATGACGATGTGTCCCGTTTTTTTCTTCAACACGCTGTCGATACTCTCTCCCGAGCCATTGACACAATAGATATTGAAGTGCCGACATGCGCTGGGAAGGGATGGATGCTTGCTGGATCAGGCGGATGGAAGCGACAGAGTGGTCGATGGTGGGAATGATGAACACGACAAGCACTTGATCCATGGATCCAGCCTGGTTCTTGGTTTGTTGGTGTTGTCTCTCATTGTTTTGTTCCGTCTCCTCTCATCACATCTCTCATCACATCTGGTTGCTCTGGACGCCTCCCTTGCCACTCCACTGCAGCTCCATTGCCACTCTCATCGCATCCCACTCCTCCACATTGCCCCCATGGCTGCCAGTGTCCATCCCACAGCCGATATGGCTCGCCTTGCCATCGACAGCCACGACCCAGACATCTTCACCATCATCTGCTTCAACGACAGCTTCCAGCTCGCACTCGACCACGCCGCCATCAAGACTCTCCTCCGAGTGTGCAAGCGGGCCCGGCCTCTCCTGAGCTCCAAGCTGCCTCGCTTCCACAACTGGTGTCAGAGTATGGAGCTCCTCAATCCAGATGGACAGTTGCGGATCGGCCTCACGCCGAGCGACGAGATTGCCATCTCACTTCACTGCGAGGGTCAACAGACGGCCGACCGAATCTGGCTCGATATTCAAGCAGATCAAGGCAATGCTGCTGCCTCGTATCTCCTCGCCCGGATCCTCCAAAGCAAAGTCTCCCGACGACAGACCGATGACTCTCCCGACTGGGACACCATCCACCAGCAAATCACCACTCTCCTGCAAACGGCCGCAGACAACAACCACCCCATGGCCCAGTTCCATCTGGCCGAATGCTATTACCAATGTCTCGGAGTCGACCAGGACCATGCCAGGGCTGCCGAGCTGTATCGCCAGGCAGCCATCCAAGGATATCCGCGAGCTCAAGTCGGACTCGGTCGCTGCTTCGAGGGAGGCGAAGGTGTCGATCAAGGCTTTGACTCAGCCATCGAGTGGTATTCCAAGGCCGCCGACCAGGGCAGCGAGGATGGTCGACTCCATATCGTGTTCCTCCGAGCCTGGTTCTCGTTCATCGGCCATGGTGTCGAACAGAGCGACGCCGATGCCTTCCACCACTGGCAGGAAGTGAGCACCCAGTCCACCGACCCGGTCCTCAAACTCATCGCCACCCACATGCTCGGGTGGATGCACTACCTTGGCCGAGGCACCATGCGCAACAAGCAGAAGGGCGTCAAGCTCATCCGCGACAACATGTCAGACGACTTTCTCCTCTGGGAGAGCAACTGTCTGTCCGTGTGGTCTCCCATATCATCCACAACCGCGGCGGCACGCAAGTTCTTCGATCTGTGCCAGCTCGGATCCGATCGAGACTGGCTCTGCAAGCATCTGATGGCGGTGTGTCTGTTCAACGGCTTCGGAGTCGCGAGGGACCAGAGCAGCGCAGCTGGCATATTCGAGCAACTCGCCGCTGAAGGTCACAGCGATAGCCAGTTTTGGATCGGCAGATGCCACTACTTTGGCGAGGGAATCTCGTCGAACGAGTCAAAGGCATTCAAGTGGTTCAGCCAGTCGGCCGATCAAGACAGCTCGTATGCACAGACCATGGTTGGGACGTGCTATCGCTGGGGATATGGTGTCGCCGTCGACCATGCCAAAGCATTTGAGTGGTACCGCAAGTCGGCTGAGCAGAACAATCGGCAGGGCCAGTGCTGCCTCGGGGACTGCTACCAGACCGGACGAGGTGCTGCCGCGGACATTGACACCGCCGTCTTCTGGTACCGCAAGGCTGCCCAGCAGAAAGACCACCAGGCCCTCAACACACTCAAGCATCTCGGCGTGTGGCTTTGACCCACCATCGGCCTGTATCAATACACAGCTCCGTTTGGATCAACTCTGACACTGGCGCATCAGGTTGATCCAGCGGAAATGGCAATGAAACCATGATCATTCAAAGCTTCATGTTTCGTCTGTTTGGTGGCTCAGGGGATCCATGGACGGGGTTTCGCTTGCGTTGTGGTACACATATATGCATGTTCAACAATCACAACTGAACGGCGATTCTTGTTTATCGTCAAGCTCTCCTTCTTGGAGCGTTGCGTCCGATCCCTTCGGTCGGCAACGCATGGCTCTCCGGTCGTCGCAAGTCTCGCTGAATCGAAAACACATGCGATGTCTCGAGCAGGGTGAGCTGGGAGGATGCCTGCGCGGTCTCGGCCACAACATCAGCAAATCCCTGTTTCTCCTTGAGCTCGTTCGACACACTCGGGATCGATGAAGTATTGTATAGGCTGTGCATCGCTGCCCGATACGTTCGTTATGAGAATGGATCAGTGTATTCACAGGTCTTATTAGGCGCCGCTTGGGCCGATATCGTGTTTGATGAGTTTCAGCTTGCACAGCTGCCCAGGGCCTGTCCTCGATCCGCGGTCGGTGCGAAGATCCCCGACGGACTCTGATTGCTGGCCGCCTTTGCCATCGGCTCGGTCATGTCCACCGCCCGCGGAGGCAGATCGAGCAGCCAACTCACGCTCATGGCCGGCAAGTTGCGCTGCGCTCGAATCTGCATCAGTTCTTGGGTCTCCAAGTCCAGATCGAGGCGCAGGTCTGTTGGGCTGAGGTCCAGGACCGAGAGCTGCGACAGCTGGGCAGCAAGCAGTCGCGCAGAAGAGAGTGCCGCGGCAGAGCTCCGTGCCATCGACAGAACTTCGATGCTCGCGATCCCAGCGAGCGAACTGGTCGATGTGAGCGAAGGGCACCGCGAGATATCCAGCACTCGCAAGCCCGGCAGCTCTTCAAGCCCGGCAAGTGTGTCGAGAGCCTGGCAACCAGACAGGTCCAAGATCTCCAGTGCAAACAGCCTCGCAAGCGACGCTGTGGTCGTCAGCTGCCCACATTGGCCCAGGTCTAGGCACCGGAGCATTGGGGGCCCAAGCAGATGGCTGTCGTGTGGCAGACGCAATTGAGCATTCTGTCTTGCAACAAGTGATTCGAGGGCTGTCAACTGTCGGAGACCACGGAGCGAGTCGAGAGAATCACACTTGGTGACGGACAGATATTTGATCCGTGCAAGCCGGGCAAACGGCTCGAGCGAGCGGAGGCCAGGGCAGAACGACACCGCCAGCTCCTCAAGCTCGGAGAGGGCGAGGATGGAGTCGAGGCGGACAGCATAGCGACAGTCGGTCAGATCCAGCTTGCGCAGGCTGCCAAGCGAAGCAGCCAGTGCATCGACTGCTGGGAGATGACATGGCTGGAAGAGTTGCGGCGACAACGTTTCCTTTGCTGACGAGGGTAACCCGGGCCTAGGGAAGTCGCAGTGCGGAGCTGATTGTGCAATATCCTGGGGATTTGCTGTTGCCCATAGACTGTGCGTATCCATGGCTAATTCGTCCATCTGCAGCCCGTGTGTGTTGTCGCCAGCAACATCATCGGATCGGCCGAGTGCGAGTGTCTCCAGGCAGGCCCCATGCGATGTGGCGGTGCTTGCTCTAGTCATCCTAAACCGTCTTGCCATTGGCTGGGTCGGCACCTCGGATTCTGCCCAGGACAAAGATCTGCAGCCCCACAGATCCAGCATCTCGAGCGTTGCCAGTGCAGGGAGCGGCCCGAGTCCTTGCAGCAAGGCGCATCCGTGGCAGTTGATGCTGGTCAGTCGCGTCGACGACTCGAGCGATCCAATGTGCTTGAGGCGCCAGCACCCCGACAGATCCAAGCTCTGCAGCCGATCCAAGCCCTCGAGAGTGCCGATCGACTCGAGGGACCAGCATCCGGAAAGATCGAGGCGTTCGAGCCGCGGCAGCTGGCGATTGATCGTCCGAATATCGGACAGCGACTCACAGCCAGTCATAACAAGCTCCTCGACAGCGAGAGGAAGCCGTGGCAGTCGCAGTGACCTGAGAGATTTGCATCCAGACATGTCCAGTTCCCGCAGACACGGCAAGTCGCCCAGACAGTCGATGGAGCGCAGGCTTGTGCAGCCGGCGAGATCGAGCTTCTTCAGGAGCGACAGCTGCGCGAGCGACCCCAGCGATCCAAGCATTGTGCATCCGCGAGCCTCGAGCCGCCGGAGTTGCAGGAGACCGTCCAGCGGGCCCACTGCCTCCAGCGACACACACCCCGAGAGATTCAGGTGGGTCATGTTGGTCATGCGCTCGAGGGACCCGATGAAGGGCAGTCGGGCGCAGCCGCCGAGCCTCAAGGCTGCCAGCCGAACCAGTCGGTCGAGGCCACCAACCCACAGCAGCGATCGGCAATCCGAAAAGTCGACTTGGACGAGTGCTTCAAGGGCGCTGAGGGAGCCCACTGTCCGCAATACGCCGCATCCGGAGCAGTCGAGGTCGGTGAGAGAGACGAGGCCATCGAGCGAGTCGACTGACTCTAGTGCGCGGCAGCCACGCATGTTTAAGGTTTGGAGCCGCGGAAGATTGCTGAGCGACAGGCTGGTGAGCGAGATGCACTCCACCAGCGACAAGGAGCGGAGCTGCTCGAGGTTCTTCAGCGGACCGCAGTGCGTCATGGAGATGCAGCGAGACAGGTCGATGACTTGCAGGCGAGCGAGGCCGTCCAAGGCAGCGATGTTGTTGAGAGAGGAGCAGCACGACAGCACAAGGACTTGCAGGGGACAACCAGGGGGCATGTTGGAGGCGTGGCAGTTGGCGCCTGGATTCGACTTGGACAGCATGGCTGCATTGGGAGGCAACAGTCGACTCGATGGGTCGGCTGTTGTTGATGCGGGAGTTGCGGACGATGTGGCGGTCCCGACCGACAAGGGGGTGTCGATGGCTGTTCTCGGATTGCGTGCTTCAGCTGAGGCCGCCGAGCCGTAGGAAGAGTGCGGTGTGCGATTGAATGCGGCAAAGAACGAGCTGGGCAGGGCCGCCAGCCGAGACGACGCAATCCTGAGAGTCCTCAGGGAGCCGGCCCAGCACCCCATCGCCGCCGGCAGCTCCGCGAGCTCACTGGCCTCGATATCAAGCTCTTCGGGCCGCCAGAAACAGGCGGTTTGAGGCAGGATCCGACACCGCCTTGCGAGGCGGTTGAGCTTGCTGTCCTCCAGGGCAGCCGTTCCGATCGAGTCCGGCAGCGTCTCTTCAAGCGACCAGTTCCAGACGGGCACTCCGGTAACGTGGGCATATTGTCGTGCCCGGGTCCATCGGCGAAAGAGCCCACGAGCGTGATGCTGGCAGAGTCGTCGAAGGGCATCCGAGAGCTCGGGGTGCTGGTGGATGGACTGCCAGAGAGGTTGCTCACAGTCGTGCGGCTGAGCGCGTCGGCGGAACAGGAAGGCGTCGACGGCAATGCAGATGTCTCGGTGGCCGTCCAGGAGCAGACTTGGTGCAAGAGACAGATGGTTGCGGAAGAGGATCTTCCAGAAGAGCGGGTCGTCCAGCAATGCTCGGTGGCGCCGCGAGAGCGAGCAGAGTTTGGTCCACTCGACGGGGCCAAGCCAGTCAATGATGAGGTAAAACAGAAGCAGGACCGGGTGTGCGGCGTCCATGGTGTCCAGTAGAGCGTCTGGACGGTTCCTCTACGGCAGGCTGATCGCTGGGCAGACGGGATTGATGGGTTGAGCCAGGATGCGACGGGTTGGAGCTGGTGAGTCTTGGGATGGTCCGTTGCGATGAGCGTGTGCCGGCTACAGTCGCGGCGGCAGTGGTGGTGCTCCGGAGCAGATGATGAACAGATGGTGATGAACAGATGGTGATGAACAGATGGTGAGCAGATGGTGAGCAGATGGTGATGAACAGGCTTCGGGCAGACAGGAGTCGAAGCGCCGTGTTGTCATCGGCGCGGCCGGACGGCGGAGCGCACAAATGCCACAGGCCGGCTGCGCAGCCGCGCCCACCGGGACAACACGTGTGTGCCCGCACGCTGGGTCTGTTGGCTATGAGTCAGTCATGACGAGCGAAGGCAGCCAAGTGCATCGCGCAGGCTCTATTTCATGCGACAGACACTCGATGGCCAACAAAGTCAAGGGTAATTAGACACAAATCGACAACACAACTTATGATACACAACTTATGATACACAACCGACAGCCACAACCGACAGCCACAACCGACAGCCACAACTGGCAGCCGCAACCGGTGATCTGCAACGCACGATCCACAGCACAGCCATGTCATTCGGGCGCTAGCCGCAATGGCAGTGTGCATAGCACATATACCGGATCGCCGCCCTGTCCGCCTCGTCTCGCATCGCCGACAGCTGCTCGATGCAGCCGCTCTGGTTCTGGATCTGATGTTCCGGGCACAGAACCACGAGCCGCAGAGCCGGCAGTCGACCGAGCGGCTCCAGCGAGTCAAGCAGGCAGCATCCGCCCAACAAAACGACCTGCAGGCTGGTCGCATGTTCCAGCGGCGCCAGGGACCGCAGTCGCGAGCTGCTGACCAGGTTGAGCCGCCTGAGGTTCTTCAGGCCCGCGACCCATTCGACATTGTCCAGGCGGTTCCAGAGATGCACATCCAGCTCCCTCAGCGATACCATGCTACCCATTTTGCTGCTGGGCTCGAGTGCCGAGCAGCCCGAAATCGAGAGTATCGCCAGTCGCGGAAGTGCCACGATGGGGTCGATCGATCGGAGGGCGATGCAGTCGTTCAGAAACAGGTTTTCGAGCCGGATCAAGCCTGCGAGCGGATCGATGCTCTCCAGGCCCACACATCCCGTCAGCGTCAGGTCGGCAAGGGCCTGCAGACCCGACAGCGGAGCCAACGAGGTGAGTTGGCAGCATCCTTCTAGGTTGAGGCTGGTGAGGGCCGACAGCTTCACAAGGGCTGTGATTGAACTGAGCGATTTGCAGCCAGAGAGACTGAGCTGGGTCAAGCGTCCGAGGCCGGCGATGGGGTCGATCGACTCGAGGAGGGAGCTGCCGGCGAGATCGAGCAGCTTCAAGGGCGGATCCAGCGAGCCGACACTCGGAGGCGGGGAATGGAGTGTCGCAACGAGACGATTCGGCAAGGAATGCTCTGGCAACGGATGCTCCACCACAGCCAGGTCGTTTGCTTCGACCGTAGGCTCATTTGGATCGCCGGCGGATTCACGAGCGGATCTGTCGCATCCGGGGCTGGCGGACTGCAACACCGGCAGCGAGGTCCTCACTGCAAAGGATTCAGGAAGGTGGGTAAAGGGGGCAAAGCACACAGCAAGCTGCTCCAGCGTCGTCAGCATGCAGCCCATCGACAGGGGCAGGCGCTTGAGGCATTTGGAGGAGATGATGAGCTTCGTTGGGTTCCAGAAACATATGGTCTCTGGCACTTCGACGAGCTGGCAGCCGTAGAGGCCATAGCTCGCCATCTCATACAGGCCCACCGAGTCCGGCAGAGTCCCATGGCGCTCCCATTCGTAGAGACGGCGGGGTCGCTCGCTGCCGAGGAGATGGGAGTGAGGCCAGCGACGGAAGAGCAGCGGCTCGTGGGCCATGCACATGGTCTTGACCTGGGCGAGGAGCACTGGGCTCCTGGACACAGCCCTCCAGAGGTGCGACTCGCAAGGGTATGGGACGCTGCCCAAGCGGTTGAGAAAGGCATCGGCACCGACGACAATCCGGTGAAGCCATTGCTGGGCAGGCCGGTGGAGGGGTTGTTGCGAGCGGAGAGATTGCTCTGGACGAGATGGCGGGTCCTCCAGCGACGGAACAACCGAGAGGCCAAAGTAGTTGCGGAAGATGATTCTCCAGTACATGGGGGCCGAGAGAACCCGGCGGGACTTGCTCGAGAGAGCGCCGAGCTTGGTCCACTCGACAGGGCCCAGGTAGTCGATACTAAGGTCGACCACCAAGAAGAGCGACTCGAGGGAGGAGCCGTCGTCGGTGCAGACGCAACGGGACTGGGGACAACGCCCGCTGCAGCCAATGCGAGCAGCCATGGGCCAGAGGACAGCAGAGGGAAGTAGAGCAAATGAAGGTATCGCCGGCGGCGGTGGATGTCGGATGGATGTCGGATGAGTGTCAGATGGATGTCGGATGGGTGTCAAATGGGGGCGGAGAGTGGGGTGCGAAATGCGATGGACGGAGGCCGAGGAGGTGTCAAGTGGAGGGCAAATGGATGTCAAATGGAGTTCAAATGGACGAGGCACTGAGGTGGACGCAGACTGTCGAGCTTTGACAACCAAAGCAGCCGAATGCAGCCGATGGTCGATGGAGACGCAGCCCGATGGTCGGCCAGGGCAGCCGGACGAGCGGGCGGTGGGGGAGCCGAATGCCATGTCGCTCATGTGCGACCGCGACGGAAAGCAACATGGCGGGACGGGACTGGCGCAGCGACCGACCCGGATGGCTGTCGATCTTGACATTCGCAGACTCGCGATGTCGTTACGAGCGATCGCATGTTGTTCACATTGCATGCTGTTCATGTTGCATGCTGTTCATGTTGCATGCTGTTCATGTTGCATGTTGTTCATGTGTGCAAATACAGTCGCCAATGCAGGCGTTAACTCGGTCGTTAACTCAGTCGTTAACTCAGGCGTTAACTCAGTCGTTAGCCAGCATGGCTGCTCGTGCTAGGCTACAGTACCCACAAAATCGACAAAACCCGCCGTAACGACCCCCCTCGCCGATGCACAGCATGTGTACTTCTATCTGATCGATACAATGTTCACCCGTCCTCCACTGCTCTCCGATCGATACAATGTTCGTCCGTCCTCCACTGCTCTCCATCGGTTCAGTGTCCACCCATCGGCTTAGCCCCAACCCGCGCTGGGTATCAAGTGCATCGCCTCCAATCTCTCGATTCTCACTCCCCACCATCTCTCCGAATTACAATCCCTCTCGATCCATATTCCGTTCCCGCTTGCTCCAAATCGTCGAGGCTGCCCAAGCCCATACGCGCGCTCTGTTCTCGCGGCGTGCTCATGACCATGTCCCCAAGTCTCCACATCCCCTTCTGCGATATCTTATCGTTCCAAGCCATGCTCCTGGCTGTCGCTCGGCCCGGCTCGGCCCGTCTCGGCTTGTCATGACTTGTCTCGGCTGGCATCCAAACTTCTGGATCCCGGCGGCGAAAATTTGTCAGGTTGTGTCCGTCTCGTCGCTCGTCTCGTTGCCCGTCTCGTCGCTCGTCTCGTTGCCCGTCTCGTCGCTCGTCTCGTCGCCCGTCTCGTCGCCTGTCTCGTGGTTCGTTTCGTGGTTCGTTTCGTGGTTCGTTTCGTCCTCACGCCACCCACTGCGCTTTGATCATGCATCGATCTTCCCTCAGTGCTTGGGTATCCGGCGACCCCATCTCGTCTTTCTCTTCCCTCCCCCCCACCCCAGAGGCCGCTGTCGCCAGTCTCATCCGAGAGTCAATCCCCTCCCGCGAGGCGACCAGTGTCAAGCTCAGTCCCGTCTGGCCGTTCCCGTTCTCGCCACCCCCAGTCCGTCCGCTGGTATCCTATGGTGCGGGCAACTCTTCGATCACGCCATCATCTGCTCCACGACCACAAATTTGCTCGTTTTCAGTCCTTTCTCCATCAGAGCCACCGGGCATAAATAGCCTGCCCTCACCAGAGAGCCTCCCCATCGCCACCAGCAGCGACCAAGAGCCACGAGCCAAGAACCAAGAGCCAAGAGCCAAGAACCAAGACGCCAAATCGCTTCCCAGAGATCAGCAAAACCGCTCCCCTTGAAGTCTTCCTCGATATCGACCAACTCGAAGTGACCTGTATCATCCTCAACGCCTTCCCCTCCAAGACCCGTCTCCAGTCGCTCGCCACAAGACCTTGCCGCCTCCCAAGCGCTGAACTGCATTCTGTCCTATTTGCCGCCCGCTCTCAGAGACACACTCCCCCACCGTCACACAGAGTATTATTCTCGATCCCCTTTTCTCCTGCCTGCCATCATTCGTAAGTGACGGTTGCCCAGCAATCTTGACATGTGCTTTGATGGACTGTTTGACCTGCTCCCAGTCACAGCCGAATGGCACACTCACTACTGCGTCGCACTGGTTCACAGCACCCGTCAATATGCCAGTCTCGACCGAGCCCGCTTCCACTACGTCGGCCTCACCTACGACTGTCATCATGCAGTCCAACCCAATCCAGCCTGCTCTTCTACCCGATCCGCAGCAAGGTGAGCAGGCCATAGTCGCCTGGCTCGCAAAGCTCAGTGACTTTTGCCACAACCGTCTGCCGGAGCATCAGCACGAGGAGCGGCCCGAAACGAGCTTTTATACGTTCTCCAGCAAAGAGGCCGATGCCATCAAGCTCCTGCTCGCTTCCTTGAACTGTGACGGAGACAGTAAAGCCGACAAGCGTGTCATCAAATGGTATCCAAACTACGGGTGCTTCCTCATCCGGGAGCGTCGTGACGGCGTCGTCGTCCTGTTGACGCTCGTCAGCCTCGACGGATGGACCCTTGAGAGCTCGACCGGTGGTAGTGCTGCCCGTTCCCTCTCCGAAGCTGCAGCAGGTACATTCAGTCTCATGTCCTGCGGCCTGGTGCCGGCCGGAATCGTCACCAACTTGTTGAGTCAAGTCGATACGTTGCTTAGCAACGCTCACAGTTCTCAATCGGAGTTGGGCAAGCATCTGAGCAAAAGTAAGCAAATTGCGTGGGATGCACATGGCCCCATCACCATTGCATGTACCAGCGCCTCCTGCAGACTGCCCCAACTCATGATTGCTGACTGAGCTCGCATCTCCACACCCTCCTGCCCACTCGTCTCCGGCTGCTGACAAACCTCTCCCGCGCATTTGCCCATGCCAGTCCCTCGCTTCTCTCCCTCCGTGGTTCATCTTGCCATCAAGATCGCGATCGTGAAGGAAGGTAAAATCTCCGACAACGAACCGACCTACCAAGGCGGAACCACGGACATTGGCAAGACCCCAGATCACCGCCCAAGTCGCGAGACAGCTTTCCCGTTGGTGTATGTTGCCTGCATCAACATCGTTAAAAACGTAATCTTGGCACAGCGCGTCTTTTTCCATATTCATATCCACGATATCGACCAAGAGATCGGCGCAATCGAGGGCCGTCCCGAAACCGGAGCGCTTCGCAGCAGCGTCGACCGTATCTTCCATGCCCTCGAGCGAGTTGCCGAGACTCTCTTTGATTATCAGCAGCTCGGGCTCGATATCAAGCCCGGAGTCGACCGTGTGTCGGCCATGCGCGGCAGACTCGATGCCGTAATGGACTCGTTTGGAAAGACTCTCGAAGCACGCTACAAATTCGATGTTCAGTCTCTCGTGTCCATCACCAAGCAGTCGGAGCTCCGGAACTTTCAAACCATCACGCGCGCCGTCGCCGACGACGACGCTGATCCCAGGGCCGCCGACCATGCCGCCATCGCCCAGGCCGTTCGAAAGCGTGCCCTTGAGGAGATCGAGGTCATTACTCCCTTTTACATGCCCGGGGCCGACCTCCGACGCATGTTCAGAAATGTGCTCAGTTGGATCCAACGAGTCAAGGGCAGCGGCACCTCCATTTCCTACATCATGGCTCACATTGAGCACTTCATGATGGCCCAAGCGAGGCTCCTTAAAGAGCCTGTCGTCCCAGACGAGTGGATCGAGGAAGAAGGAGAGGCGCTCCGGTCCCTCATGGAGGAGTACCAAGCTCTCTATGCCCAGCGCAGCGCCTTGGCCGACTTTGCCCACCTCCTGTTGCCGCGCCAGAGGAGTCTCCGAGTGCTGGTGACCTGGATTGCATTTGCAATGTTCCACAAGGCCGGGCTCCAGATCTGTCCGCTGCTGTCTGGCTATGGAGTGGCGATCGACTACCACGACCTGCGTGTGCTGGTTCTGGACCAAGACCACGCCCTCGAAGCCCTCGCCCTGGTGACGGAGTACCTGCGAAGTCACGACATCCCGGAGCGACGGGTCTTTTCGACCCGCCATCGAGACGACCAGGCGAACAACAACGCCTTTGCCGTCGAGTTTTCTCGCACCTCGAATGAGATCCAGGCCTTTTGGAAGCACGAGTGCGACCAGGCCAGCCAGCGTGCTGCCCAGCACTATGAAGAGGTCCGGAAAAAGGTAAACGAGGCCAACCGCATCCGCGAGAAGATCACCTCCACCTCCAGTCGGCTGGCCGAGGCCGAGGAGATACCCTACGGCATGAGAACCCACAGCGACGACAACCGCATCTCGAGCTTGAGTGGCAATCTCTCGCGGCTACGCAGCGACTTGAACGAGACCCTCAAGACCCCCAGGTCGGTCATCAACCCGTTCCCTTCTCGCGAGGATCTGGCCTTGCCGATCATATTCAACTATTTGATGCCCAGGTATCTCGTGAGACTTGCCGAAGCCGGGTTCATTGCTCAAAATACCTTGCGCCCAGAAAATAGCCAGATCTCTGGAGATAACAGGAACTTGGTTGAGATGGAGTGCAAATTGAGCGATCATACAAGTTGGACATACCACACCAACTCTCGCTCCAATCGGGCCGCCCATCTCCCGGGTCTGCCGCGCGTCGTCTATGCTGCAACTTCGACTATCCAACCTCCCAAGAAAGTCGGTCCGGCCTCGGTCGACTCGATTCACTCCCCAGGCCAGTGCTCGTGGTTCCCTGAGCAAGAGACGGTTCTCATGTGGCGCAACGGCAACCCCTTTGGCCTTTCCAGACACAGCATCACAATGGGATTCATTGATGGTATTGGCCGAGACATGTCCTGCTTCAGCTGGATGATCAGCTACCCTGCTGACCCGAATGCTCAGAAGGAATGCGCGCGCGGAAACTATGCGGTCGCCGAGCTTCACAAGCGTCCCGTATCCTTGGAGAAGCGCTCGTTCCTTGCGATGGGAGGCTTGCGGTCGTACCCGCACCAGCAATTCCGCAAGCTGTTCTTGGCCCTGTCGGACCGAGTCATGCCCTTGGACAACGAGGCCGCCCAAAGGCTCATTCGTCAGACGATCTACCAGGTCGGCGAGCTCTCCAACCACATTGCCCCCGAAATGGTGTGGCGCCGCGATCTCGTCGATAACCAGGGCCTGGGCGGATTTCGCCAAGTCTTGGCCGACTATGTCGAGGAGATTGCCGAGAAGCCCCGGGACCACCAGAAGATCTTGATCCTGGGTGAGATATCGGCATATCTGTCCAACTTTGACGATGCCTTCTGCGACCTGTGTCGGCAGTTTGGTTCCATTGCCGGCGACTGGGCCAACCAAGCCAAAGACATGTTCGAGTCAGAGACCTCGACTTCGCTGGCTGTGCTGAACGAACACCAGGGCAGAGAGAGCTTGATGCTCTGCTATGCGATCTTGTGCTCGGTCCTTGGCCGGATCGCCTCGGTGGATATCAAGAACTACTGCCGGTGGGTCGTCCGGCTGTATTACTGCTCCATCTTTGTGGAGAACGCCAAGGTTGAAAACGCCGCGGCAATCCGCAAGCTCAAGACGCAGTGTCGAGAGGCTATCAGCCGCCGACTGCTCGCCATCAGTGACCTGGTCAATGCAAGGCGCAACGAAGCCTTGACCTATGCCGTCCAGTCCGTTTTTGAGAATGCCCCCGATGATCTCGACTGGAGGGCTGTCCCGGACAGCGTCGCTTGCTTTGAGGCGGCCCACCAGAGGGACCACTACGCCGTCAATATCTTCACCGGCCGCGTTGTCCTCAACGGCAATCCACCCGGGCGACTTCCCAAGGCCGTTCTCAACGACGACCTCTACAGGCGCTCCTTTGGCAACCGCGACTTTGAGGTCGGTGTCGATGCAACCGGCCAAGTCTATCGCTCTGTTCGTACCGTCCACGGACGCTTCTATGCGTTCGAGCTCATGCATACGGGGGTTGCAATTTACGAAATCAAGCCGGATCGATGCTGCGAAGGGCCTGCGGTTGAAGCCAATGGGTCGGCCGAATGGATCGCCCGGCGTGCGGCCATCAATGCTCCTCCCGCCGACCAGGTCCTTCAGCTCATCGACCCCTCAGCGTCAAGGTCATGGACAACCACGCTGCCGGTTCGCATGCTCTCAGGCCACAGCTTCTGGCGCCATCGAGAGTCCGACTCTGTTCTGGCCAGAGGCGTTCCCTTTGAGGACAGAAATGTGAGCTTCCTGGCCAAGCCAGAGGGTTGCTTCGTTGTTCCAAGACACGACAAGGCAAAGCCGCTCGCCGAGCTCCTGGAGCTTCATACAGCCTTCGATAGGCTTATCAGCCCCCCTGCGAATGTGTTGCACACCTTGGCCAAGTTTGAAGACCCCAAGTTCATCCATGGTCACATATCGCCTGACCACCAGACGATTCGCATCATCATGCCGCGTCCCGGAGTCTCCTTCACGCTGCGTGACGATGTACTGGTATCGGACGCATACAAGGGCTACAAGCTTGCCGAGCAGCAGCAGTTTGGCGATCTGATCCCGAGCTTCCAGCAGTACCTGGTGCTCGAGCGCATGGCCAAGTATGGCGTGGGGCCTCGGTACAAGTGGATCGTTCCCCTCGGCGCTGTGTGCATCGAAGGCGATGTGGTCCGCATCCAAGTCGTGGACAAAAGCTTGGGCACCATCAATTGCACAGACTTTGATGAGCACCATCGATTTGGGTTGTTGCAGGCCAGCACCATCAATTCCCGCATTCAACTCGCAGCCATCTTTGCGGCCGCGGGAACTGCCCTGCCCGAGCCGAGGATCCATATGACTGGGGCAGAATATGCAGCGAGGCTGCTGCGTGGATGCATTACCAACAACCCCCTGACCCGAAGCGAAGTCGCCATGATCCAGTCGATCGTCGACGTTGCCAGACCCTGGCCCTTCTTGGTTCTGCTGTGCGACCACTTGCTCGTTGTCTCGAGCAGGGTCAGCATGCTTTATCAAAAGTATGCGTCCAAATCCTCCATCGATCACGATGATCGACCCGCGGGCTACTATGAGATCATTGGGAGAACCTTTGCCCAGGTCCAGGAAGCCCAGACGGCATACGAACACCAGGTGCGCTCGGCCCGTGTATACAACACCATGAGGAGGGCCCTGACCCTGACTGAATTTGGGTTTGATCTCCTCGATGAGCCTCGGCATCTGGACGCCGGCCGCGACCGAGTCATCGACCGCTCTCCGGATGACCAGGACCGAATGTACTTTGAGTACATCGCCTCGATTCTGGCCAGCTACGTCCAAGAGCGCCCGTGTCAACGTGCCAACGAAATCTATCCTTTGGACGCTCATGGCACCAACTCGATTGAAAACAGGATTCTCTCGGAGCTGGAGACCAGCTGGACGAGGTACATGTCGCGCCGCGATGTCGTTGCCCGAGCCGAGGCCGATGAGCTCCTCAGGGAGTTTATTGCCAGTACACTGCTCCCCCAGGTCACCAAACGCCGCGAGGATGTCGAAGCCTTGGTGTGGTCCCACACCACCCATCGGGTCTGCCACGGATCCGTAGTTTTGGAGCTGTGCAAGGCCGTCAATTGGATCCCGGCGGCGACATTGGCGGATCTGGTGCGGGCTTCGTTCGACAGGGTCACGCTGGAGCGCCTTGCCCCAACCCTCACACCCGAGTCGGTCGACCTGCTCCAGTCCTGGATCGTTTTCGGCATGAAGCTCAGTGTCCTCGAAGACAAGCTCAATCGACTGCTCGTTTGCGACCGATCCCACCTTGGACAGGAGCTGATATATATCCAGCACCCCATCAAGGACTGCAATCGGATGTGGCTGGCCTTTGAGGTCGAGCAAGGCATTCAGATCCGCCGAGAGCAGTATCAAATGGCAAAGCATTTGATCGAGAACCCCGGGTCGATCTCCCAGCTCAACATGGGCCTCGGTAAAACGCGGGTCATCGTGCCGATGATGATCCTCTACTGGAGCGCCCACGCCAGGGAGACTCTGAGGGTCTATGTCCTCAGGGCGCTTCTGTCTGAGGTCCGCAAGTACTTGCACCGGACCCTTTCAGCAAGCTCGGTGTTTTGCATCGGCATTGTCCATCTGCCCTTCCACAGGCGCGTCCAGACGACCCATGACACCATCCAGTGCATGAAGAGTATCTGGAAAGTATGCCGCGACAGCGGGGCTGTGGTCGTGCTGTCGCCGGAGCACTCCCTCTCGCTCCAGCTCAAGATCCATGAGACCCGCTTTGCTCAGGACCACGAGCTCAGCAGCAGTCTCAAGAAACTGGTTGGTAACATCAACAAGAACTGCATCGATCTGTTCGACGAAAGCGATGCGCTGCTGCACCACAAGTACCAGCTTGTGTACGCCATGGGCAGTCCTTCGTCGCTCGAGAGCGTCACGATTCGGGAGATGGTCATCGAGGCCGTCCTCCGGGCGATCAACGATAACCCCCACATCCTGACCCGGAGCGACAACATGGCTGTCGAGTCCGTTTACGAACGCCCGCATCTGCAGCACGCCGTCGGCTACTTCCGCGCCTTCCGGCTGCTGCCCATGTCGCCCAAGAGCGAGATCCGCGCCACCTTCCGAAGAGAAGTCGTCGAGGCGCTGTTCGCCGATCCGCCGTACGAACTGGAATGGGTCAGGTCGCTCGACGACGCGGAGACGATCCAGCGGCTTGTCTCGTATATCTGCGACTCAACCATCAGCGCGGAGAGCCTCGCTGAGGACAGAATCGGCCACTGAAACCCTGGTTCGCCACTGGAACCAGGTGTTGATGCTGCGAGGCCTGTTGGCTCACGGCGTCCTCGAACACTGCCTGGAGCTCCGATACCGGGTCGACTACGGTCTGACTCCGCTGTCGATGAGCCGGATGGCTATTCCGTTCAAGGCAGCGGATGTGCCCTCAGAACGATCCGAGTTCAGTCACCCAGATGTGTGTCTGACACTGACCGCCCTGTCGTACTATCAGAACGGGCTGACGCAGCAACAGCTCGTCGAGGCCTTTTCGATGCTTCTGAAACTCGGTCCGTCGGCACAGACCTATCGATACAACAGGATGCTGAAACCTATCAAGGAGCACCTGGCCACCTGTGACTACGACCTGCGGCGGAGCATCGACAACGTCTCCAAGCTGGATCTGTCCAACTCAATCCAGCGGCAGCTGCTCTACCAATGCTTTTCTCACTCGATGGAGCTCATCGATTTCTGGATGAATCCATGCATCATTGAGGCAGATATGACTCAGTATTCGAAGCGGCTGCTGGGAACCCCGTGGCATCTCTGCGGATCGAGTCCTGCGATCGGGTTTTCCGGTACCAACGATACCTCGTTGCTGCTTCCTTTGAGCGTGCGCCAGAACGAGCCTGAGGTCGACGAGCTCCTCGCTACAAACGGCAAGATGATTCAGCTCATCATGGACCGAACCATTGGCCTGGAGCTGGTGCGCTCGCCCGAAGGCGAACCCTTGTGGAGGACGCTGCTCGATCGGGTCGCCGAACGTAAGCTCAGGGCGATCATCGACACAGGCTCGCTCCTCTCGGGTGTCTCGAACCTGGAGGCCGCCAAGCACCTGGCCACCATCTTGGATCCCACCGAGTTCATGGGCGTCATTTTCTTCGAGGTCAATAGCGGAACCGATGGCGAGTGGAAGATGCTCGACATCCACACAAAGTCCGTGGTCCCAAAGGAGTCGAGCCCGATTTCCGACAGCGAGGCGTTTGTCATTTTTGATGACGCTCGAACGAGAGGAGCCGACATGAAGCTGGCTGCCGACGCCGTCGCTGCGCTGACACTGGGCCTCAAGCTCACCAAGGACAAGCTTGTTCAGGGTGCCGGGCGGCTCCGTCAGCTCGACAAGAACCAGCGGCTCTGGATCTACGGATCCCATGAAGTCGCGGTCATGGCCGGAATCGAGGACGCCGTGGGAGACTGCCGCACGCAAGCTGCTCGGATTCTGCGATGGGTGGTGTCGAACACTATGCAAGTAACCGCCGACGGCCTGATGCACTGGGCCCGCCAAGGCATCTACCACCACACAACTGCCGACGATCCCGACAAGGCGCTTCTGGACGATGTCTGGGATCTTGAGCATATGTACTCCCTCCCGGAAGGCCAGGCGAGTCTGCCGGATGTCGTCGACGATCACAGTCGGTTGCTGGTTGAAGGCAGCACAGCGACCCTTTCTGAAAGGCATCGAGGGTCGCTAGACAACATCAGCCGTCATTGCCGAGACTACGGTGAGACTATCCAGGTCTCTGTTCAAGAAAAGGAAGAGGAATGCGAAAGAGAGATCCAACAAGAGGAGGATCAGATGGCCGAGATTCATGCGCAGACGGTGTCGGTAACGCCCTCTTCCGAGCCCTTGTGGCGATACGAGGATATCTTGGCCTGCACAAATGCCAACGACCTTGCAAGGATCGACAGGCTTGCGCTATATGACATGGAGACTGCCTTCAACACACTCCTGGCCCCGTCGACTCGCCTCCGCCGTCTGGCATGGGCATACCATGGCCTTGCGAGCATGGTCAAGTTTAGCGAAAACTTTGTCCGGACCATACAGCAATCCTTCAAGTCGGGATGCTGGGACGATGAGAATGCGAACATCCCAATCTCCCTTAGTCGGATGGTATCGGCGATGGTGGTCTTGGCCGACGGTACAAGAGTTGTCGTCTCAGACCGTGAGGCAGATGGCGTATTGGCAGCGCTCACAGCCAACTCCAACGCCAACGCTGAAGGCCCGTGGTCGTCGGTGGCCCTGACGACCGTGCAGCAGAACCTCGCCGAGACGCATTGGTGGTTCCCAGGTCACTGCTCAGCGGAACTGAAGCTGCCGATCGACAGCCAGCTTCTCGCCATCCTACGGCTCTATAACGGCGAATGCAACTTCCCCACTCCCGAGCAGCTCCAAGGCATCGAGCAACTTATCGGATGCCAGGGACACATGGTTGAGGAAGCGATCCGCCAGATCATGCTGGCAAGGGGAACGACAAACCACTGGGACTGCTCCGATTTGCATCGCATGTTCATCGTTTGAACGCGAAGCTGCCCGGGCCCTGTTTGGTTATTGTAATGTATAGCAGCTCGAGGAATATACATGGCGTCCGTGAGATTGTCAAAGCCGGCGTTTTATGTGCTGACTGAGTGGCGACTCTAAGTGGGCCTGCATCGATTCGGCGTCGTCGTTATGATGTTTCTCGAGATGCATGGTTGGTGCTGATACACATGTTCCTAGGCCGATGTGAACGCAGGAACGGGAGTCATGATCCATGGACACCAAGGCCATAAGTCATATATACTCCCTTGGCACAATCCAGGCTCGCCAACCATTCCAGTTCGCCAACCATTCGAGCTCGCCAACAATTCGAGCTCACCAACCGTTTGAGGTCCCCAAGCGACGTCACCGCGAATCGGCTTTCATCGACGTCGACGTCAAATCCGCCGGCCCGTTCCTGAATCATATCGGCATCCCAGGACTCCCTTCGTCACCGATGACGCAGTCAGGCAGTCGAAAATGGGTTTCTCCGTGGCTTTGGGGCGAAGCTTGTGGAAGAGCTCCCTGCCCTCCATCCAAACGGTTCAGCCCTGCTGGCACCAGCAACACTGCTCCATCACGCAGGCATCCAGAGGCCATCCTTTCCCGTCAGGGTCTCATCGACCTGGCTCTCTCGAGGCTGCTGTGATTGCCCAGTGAGCCAAACGGATTTCCGGAAGCTTCCAACAGCCTCGTATCTTCTGCGGGACATGACCGATATCTCACCAGAGATGTCGCTCCGAGGGCAATATGGGATTCTTTCCATCGCCTACGCCATGCACCTCTACATATTCCTGGTCTTTCTGAAGAGTCTTGGATGCCCTCCGCTTTGGAGCTCTCTGAATGCCCTGTTTTTTCTCCTGGTCTTTGTGGTCAGTCACGGTTGTCTCCTCTCCTCAGGCTCTTTCGTGAGAAATCGAGCCACTTGGGCTCACCTTTATCAACACCATGATGGAAGTGTTTGGGGCGGGGCTTTTCTCACGCCTGTGCTCTGTGCTTCCAACCTGTGTTGCTTCAGGTCATGCCCCCAGTCGAGGTTCTCAGCGCCATCTTGGTTCCACTGCAGCTCGACGTCGTCAACGATACAGCCTCCCAGGACACAGTGGGTGGTTTTGGCTCTTGTTGATGGTGCTGTCCTGTGGTTTGCCTTGCTCTGTTGGTAGTCTATCCACCGGCAACAGCAGAATGAGACGGCGGTCTATGTTTGAAATCACATCCACACCCATGATTGTGGATTTGGCATGGCACACCTTCCATACCCGCTCTCAACTCGTCGCTTCTCTGGGGCCATTGCCCAAACAGATGCAACTCTCCACGATCCTGGGCAAGGTCTCGAACTGCTTCATTGCATTCTATGGCCTCATCACCATTCACTTTTCACATCGCTCGATTCAGTTCCTGAAGGCCGTGTTCCAGTATTCGGTGCTCTGGGTAATGCGTGGTTGCATCTCTTGCTTCGTTTCCTCGTCGATATCCGTAGCGTACAGCCGACGAGACTAACTTTCGATTCCAACGGCTTTATGGATATGGATATGGATATGGATATGGATATGAATGTGGCTATGGTTATGGTTATGGATGTGGTTCAGGACTACGCCGGCCACGCCTTCAACCTCCTTCTCTTTGTCGGATACTGTTTGTTCTCGCTCGTCGACCGCCTGCGGCCATGGCGCACAGCCGCTCAAGCCTTCTATGCCTTTATTGTGTCGACGACATGGCTCCTGACGGCCGCATTGATCCACTGGAAACTCAACCGCTGGGCACGAGCACTGAGTTCGGGGCTCGAGAGCCGTCTTGGGAAGGGCAGCCGGTCCAGCCGAGATCGAAGGTCGTCGCTGCTGCCGACGAGCCAGAGCCTTCGTCTGGGGGCAGTCCGGGTGGCGTTCTACCTGTTGATGGTGATCAGGTAAGGTCCTTTCCCTTGACCCTGGCAGCTGCGCAGTGCCATGATTTCTGTGAGCCGATTGCACTCGTAGTCGCATATCTGAAGGGAAAGCGGAATGTCTGTGAGACGATGGACCAGAGGCTATCGTTTGACGACTCACTGGCACTATACGGGCCGGCATTCTCTCGTTTCACTCTGCACCCACGATTCGCAACCGCAACGACCGCAACCGCAACCTCGACTACATCTGCAACGACAGTATCTCGTCGACGGGCGCCATCGGATTCGCTGCCATCCTGTCCACCTCCATGCCCAACATCTCGCTAATCTTGTTGCGGTCGGGGATCGTCTTCTTGGCTTCGCATGTCATTGTGGCCTGGCACATGCTCTTCAGCATCCTGCCACAGCGGATCCAAGAGATTGCCACCTCGGCGATGGATCCTGCGGCGCTGTCGCGCGACGGAGGCCGGCCACTCGACAACAACCGATCTCTTGAACTCACTGTCCCATACAGTCCGTCACAAAGCCACGGGGCCATCGAGCATCGGGCAAAGCATATCATAAGGTCGATGTCAGAGACAGCGGCTTGAAGAGGCTTCCACAGCCTGCCGTCTGATCGCTTTGGCCAAGGCGCTGGCTTCCACTTTGATCGACCAAGCGATGCGACCACCTATCCGGAATGAAATCGAGCAGCCACTGTTCACCTCGGCTCCCCTGTTGCAGCAGCGAATGCATCCCACACTCCGATTCACAGTCGCGCCTTTTCATGGTCAGTCGTTTGGTGCTCCATGCTGGTTGCCATCGCCAATACATCTGCCCTCGTTTAGCACAGATGCCACCGTCAAAGGCGCCCCGCTATATCTCAGCAACGATGGCACTTGCCAACATTGTTCGTTTATTGCGTTGTGTGCTCTCAATGCGTGCCATTGCGAGCGGGAGAGTTACATCTTTATGGATAGAACAAATCGCCAAGAGCGGGATCAAGAAACTCAGGCACAGTTTGACACCAGAAGCTGGCCCAGGGTCGAGCACTCCGAGCTGACATAAGGGCCAATGCACTTGAGGACCTGGCCATCGAAGTAGGCTGTCTGCTGCAGCGTTGCGTCGCTGAGGGAGACCCATGTGTTTTCCGCCTGTTGAACACAGTTGGAGATGGTGAGGTCATTATCTGGAACGAGGCTTTCCCAGTTCGAGACAGAGTTGTAACAGTCTTGCCATTGGGACTGGTAGTTAACGACAGCGCCGCAGCACGCCGAAGAGATGCTCATGTCGCCAGAGGATTGGATGAAGGCACATGCGTCAGTAGAGCCACCGGCGGCAAAAGTAGCAGCCCGAGAGGTGGAAATGGCCGTCGTCACGACGCCGTTGAAGACCGAGGCAGCGACGACGGTGGCAACGGCAGCACCGATGGCCAGCTTATCGGCGACCGAGTGTCCGGTGTTATGGGCGACCTTGTGCACCTTGGCACCGGCACCGATGCCGCTGGAGAAAGCCTTGTTACCGACGGCGTCGACTTGCTTGCCGATCTGCTGCGTGACAGTGTCGTCGATGGGAACCTCCATCATGGTGGGGTCGGCCACGGTTCCGTGGGGCGTGACGCCCTGGGCTGCAGGGTCGTTGACGGCAGTCACGCGAGGGCCTTCACGGATGATGTTGAGGAAGACCAGGGAGAGCAGGGCGCTGACGACGGAGCACCAAGTCGTCCACTCGGCGACACCGATGCTGGTGAGAGACCAGATGGAGGCACCCAAGGAGACCACGGTGAAGAAGCAGGCTGCCCAGAACAGGGTGCGGTAGGTGATGCCGCAAAGGCCCTGGCGAGAGTAGAACTCGCTGAGCTCGCCGGTCGAGCGCATGGCGCTGATGCTGCCAGACACCTTGACGACCTTGGCGACAGAGACGCCGGCGGCCAATATGCCGACGACGGCAGCGGCATAGCCACCATACTGCAGGAAGAAGGTAGAAGCGTCGGACATTGATGGGGAGGAGGCAGGCGAAGACAGGCGGGGGCTTGAGAGGGTGCTTGATCAGGCGAAGACAAGAAGTAGACTGAACAATGTGGATGTAATAGAATCAGACCAGAGACATAGGATGGAGCAGGAGTGGGAAAGAAGCCTCAGGCAAACCCGTCAGAGGAACGACTGGTGGGCCAGACGGCGACGGGCACGGCGTTTATATGTCCCCGATGGCGGCCCTGGAACGGCGGCGCCGGCATGGGAGTGCATATGTTGGTCGTCGACTGTGCAACATGGGAGGGTCACTTGAAAACCGTCCAATCGAGGACCGAGGCAAGGCGGTCCTCGATGTGAAGGTGGCGATATGACGGTATCGGCAAAGGCGCAACGGACGACGCATTGAGGGCGGGTCAGGGCAACAGGGTCAGCAAGGCCGGGTATCGGCGGCAGGGCAAATGGGTGTTTCAGATGGAGTGCGGTGTGTGGTGTGCGATGCAGGGACAAGGGATGCGGTTCGAGCAAATCGAATGCGCCTGCGGGTGGAGCAAGTGCGGAACGGGTGGTGCATGTTCGGTCGTTCGAGACGCTTGCGATGCGAGAAGCACAGCCATGCGGCGACAAGTCGGGGCGTGGTGCTATCGGGAAGTCGATACGACAGAAGTGTCGGTGCAATCCGGGCAGTGACAGCAACGGGAAGGTGCAATTTGGGCATGGCGATCGGGGAGGGGGTCTCAGCCGTTGCTTGGTCGTCGCTTGGTCGTTGCTTGGTCGTCACTTGGTCGTCGCTCAAGGCGAACATTGGGTTGTTCGGCGGGTGGAACGTTCGTCGACACAAGCGCCACGCAGCTCGGGCCTGTGCGCAGCGCCAGTCGAAATATGGAAATCGACGACGATTGTGCCCCGTTGCTTGCGTTCTGTTGCTTTTGTTTGACTGGCCGCGACGGCACCTTGGTTTCAGGTTTGCACCCCGAGCTGCCGCCGTGCTGCAGACACAAGCCGGCGCACAGAAGCCGGCGACTGCGGCCTTCCAGTCTCGAATCCCCACGCTGTTTGGCCATGATGGATGATGGATGATGGATGATGGGTTATGGATTATGGATGATGGATGGTGGGTTATGGGCTGTGTTTTCCAGGAAAATAGCTCATTGCCCGATTTGGATCGTGTGCTCGAATGCCGACCAAGGCGCGCGGCGCAGCAGTCCACTGCGCCACGGCGTGCCATACACGTGATACGAGACATGGGATTGGTCGCTCCTTTGCGCCGCTCTCCCAGGATCGCCATAACCATCATCGCTATCACCCTCACAATCATCATCACCATCAGCATCACCCTAACAATCATCACCCACAATCATCATCACCATCATCACCATCATCATCACCTTCACCGTCACCGTCACCGTCACAATCGCTCCGCACCATCGATGCCCTTGCCTTTGCTCGCCCCGGACACTTGCCCAAACTCGCCTCCATTCGTGCCGGTGCCGGTGCCTTCTGTGCCGTCATGTCCCTTGACTCACGAGCCACATCCAACGATATCATCGCCCGTTCTCTCTCAGACATCGCCCTCGACCCATCCCCCGGTCTCGATTGAAGTATCGCGCGATCCGCCGTCGCTATCCGAGCCCACCATCACCCCAACCCAGACCTCATTATTGCTTCAGACCACGGATGCATCTCCCGTCGTTTCTTGTGAAGATGCCGTTGCGACAGTCCCAGCGACTGCATTGCCTTCCACCGAGCCTGGAGACCCAGAGCCGAACCTGCCCAGCGCTCCAGGCATGATTAGCCGCGATCCCATTCCCCACGAACTCAGCAGCACAGCAAGGCCAGCTTTGGCTACGACCGAAACTCCATCAGCAGCCCTGTCCGATGATGCCGATTCCCCGCAGCAGCCATATTCTAGCGTGGAGCCATCTTCAAGTGCAAATGGGCCAGCCATAGCCGATGTGACGGACACATTCGATCTGTCGTCTGTGCCCTCGCAAGCTTCCCCCACACCCATCGATACACCGCCTGACCCGACAAGCCTCTCCGAGGCATCTTCAACCGCATGCCTCGCCCATACCGACCTCAAGCCCTCTCTGTCGCACTCCGTGGACAGTTCGACCTCGACATCACATCACACCCATTCACCAATCTTGCCTTACAGCGACAACTCCACCACAGCCACATCCAAGGAGATCCTGACCGACCCGGTGAGGCCGTCTCAGTTCAGCGCCGAACCGCTGACCACACCCAGTGTCCCGGCTCGGGCAAGTTCAGCCGTCCCCGAATCGCCCTCGCCGCCTCCAGTGCCTCCAGCATGGATCCCTGAGCTCTCTCAGAAAATCTCCTCGGAGCGCTTCAACTATGCTTCTTTCGACTGTGGTGCCCTGATCTTGAAGGCCAATCGCGGAGCGACCTCGGTCAAGAATATCCTCAACTCTAAAAAGGACGACTACATGCTCAATCGGTGCGACTCCACTTCCAAGTTTGTCATTATCGAGCTCTGCGAGGAGATTCAGGTGGACTCATTCTCGCTCGCCAACTTTGAGCTCTTCTCGAGCACCATTCGCGACTTTAATGTCTATGGCGCCAGCCGGTATCGCCCGGATCAGAACTCGTGGATTCCCCTGGGATCGTTTGTGGCAGTCAACTCAAGACAGGTTCAGGTATGTGTAGCCCGCCATGTGGGCGTATCATTCAACTGCAGGCAAATCCTCCGCACGAAATAGAGTGCCGGCTGCACTTGCTGTCATGGTGCATGTGAGAGGGCGGGCTACAATCTATGCTCTTGTCGCTGGCGTCGACCGGGCTTATCGCCAAGGTCGGCTCGCGGTTCAGGGTTAGCACCGGTCGTGCCTAGACTTGCCGATATACGTTGCCGGTTGGGTCTTGCCTGGGCTCTCACCCGGTCGCCCCTTCCGGCCGTTCCTTCCGTCCGCCCATAGACATTCAAAATCCGCAATCCCAACCCAGGGGGATGGTCGCGTTACCTCAAGTTTGAGTTTCTCACCCACCATGGCTCTGAATACTACTGTCCCCTCAGCTTCATTGCTGCCTACGGTGTCACCATGATGGAGGAATACAAGGAAAGCGACACTGCCGACGCTGGTGACTTGATTGACCCTCCAGCGCCTCCGCCTTCCTCCATTTGGGACATCCTTGATCTGCCTGTCAGTCCCCCCGAGGACACTGACGGACCTGGGCGCCGTCGGATCTCGTTCGACCGCTCGTCATCGCCGTCGTCGCCGTTTACCCTCCAGAGTTTCTCGTCGCGGTTCCAAGACGCATTCAAGCGCATCTCTAGCGGCGAAGGGAGCTTGAATGTACCTTCAATCTTTGATCCGTCGCCCGAGACTGCAGATGTCGACGGTAGCGTCTCACGGGAATCAGCCGATACATCTGCAATGACCTCGGCAGGATCGAGCTCCATCGGCAGCGGAGGCAGCGGAAATGGCGCCAGCGGTGCCAATGGCAATGTTCCGTCCTCAAGTACCTCTTCTGAAAACGTCTTTCGGGCAATGAAGCGGCGCATCGATAGCCTGGACCGCAAGAGCGAGTTATTCGAGCAGTACATTGGCGAAATGGCCAAAGTCATGACAAACGTGTTTGCCAAGCTCGACACAGGCTACCAGCAACAGCTTACCGAGACCCAGGCCAAGATGAACAGCACTCTGACGTTTTTACTGCAGAACATGGTGAGGTTCTCGTGCGGGATCGTGGTGGTGGTGGTGGTCCAAGGTCGATCGCTTTTGATAGAGCGGTGGTTGCCGAGCCCGGATCAGGCATCTGCATGCTACCAAGTCAAGTTGGTACTTTGGCCCGCTTGGAAACGGGGCGGTGTCATTGGCTCTTGACTTGTATCAAGCGTTTGGCACCCCCGGATGCCTGATGGGCTCTCGGAGAGCCAATGCGGAGCGCATTCGATCACTTGCCGGCGCAGGACATCATCCAAAGCAATCTAATGCCGTCTCTTCTATGCAGCATCGGCACTACGAGAAGACCTGGGGGGTGTCGATCGCCGAGCTCCGGTTGCAAAACGCGCAAATGTATACCGAGATCGAGGCGCTCCGTAACGAGGCAAGTCGTCTCTGCTGGTTGCTATCCCTACTGGTCCCGATTTAGTCTCTTATCCTGCACATCGCTACACAAACCCTGCCATGGTCCGCATCGCTTTGGGTCTCGCCATCATTCGTGTGTGATTCGATTGGCCGAATAGTCAGGTCCTCGAAAGCGGATCATGTGCTTGTTGCTTGGCTGTGCGGAGCTGTGCTTGTCTTCGTCCCGATACCATCGCCGAAAGGAGCCTCTCAGCAGCGACCGATTCTCGCGCGTTTGATGCCGTTTTGGCCACCTTCCTCGACTCGGAAACGCTCACCAACCTCCCATTCTCTTGGCTTTTGCCAATGAATGCTGCAGCTGTTCCTACAGCGGATCGTCCTGGGCGCGATCCTTGTGTGGGTCCTCTTTCGCACTCAGATCCTGTTCCTGCTCAAGGGCATCCGCGAGACCTTTGAAATGAAAGACGAAGAGGAGGATGGCCCAGAATCCGCCCGAGGTGATCGTGGCTCGAGCCATTCGCTTCGGTCCACTGTGTCGACGCCCGAGCTGAGAACCGATGGCGATCTCAGGTATAGCTGGCCGTCCACTCCAACCCCATATGCTTTAATGCCCCTCTGGGCCCTGAAGATTGCTCTGGCGGCGAGTTTCGGGTCACGAAATGTAGCCTCGAGGGACGTGCTCTGTCGAGCGGACATTCGAAGCGGCGGCGACAAGATGATGGCTGGACGACTTCGGGACAGCCTGGGCGACGATACTAATGCTGGTTGGATGTGTGGCACAGAACTACAGATCAACCCGAGCGGCTCTCTCAGCGAAAGGCAAGTGCTCACGAGCGCCTGATGATGTGGTTCACCGTGAGTCTGGGTCTGTTGACCACTTGCTGATCGACCGCTGACTTTGGTATTGGTGATTTATCGCAGCAGAAGTACAAGCGCCGAGCCTCTCTCTTTGGGCCGCAGACACCTCTCCCCGCCGATTGGGGACGATCGCGTTGATGCACTCGGTCCAGGAGAGAGAGCGGGGTCAGGATCGTCCGAGAGCGCCCATGTCCAACAAGCAATACACGGCCAAAGCGATCATCGGCAGCCCCCGGGTGAAGAACTCGGGCTGCATCCACGCCGCGATCCCGCGATCCACATTCCACATTCCACATTCCACATTCCGCATTCCGCATTCCGCATTCCGCATTCCGCATTGCGTGGCTACTGGGATTCTGGTCCTGTGGGTGGCATTTGTCGGCCGACACTTGGTGCTCATCGTTGTGGCACCGCCGCGCGCACCCCCGTCCTGTCCCGCGCACGAACGCGACGAGCCAACCCGATTTTGCCCAAGAGCGACAACCAGGCAGAACGAAGACCAAAAATGCTTCCTGGGGGCTCCAAGCGCCGTCTTCTTCTGGCCGGCTCTGTCTCGCATCGCCGCGATGGATATCAAATCCCTCCTCTGCTGCCTGCTGCCCCACAGCCCTGACGACGACAACGATGGCAGCGACGGCGGCTTGGTGGTTTCTCGGGCGGACGCTCGCACTGAGGCTGCCGTGCCTGCACGCGGGGTCCAATCTCTCGCAAAGACCGACCCTTTTGGCCCTTGGCTCCATCCCGTCGAGTGTCTCGTTGTAATGGCTCGAGACGAGCCCAACGCCTCTGCATCAGCAGCTATGAAGACGAATTGATGCTGGGCGGTAGATTCGGCTTGGGGGGGGGACTTTACAAGTTTGTCATTTCTGGAAGCCTGTATGTGTGAGAGTACATAACAAGACTTGATCGATTCCTGCATCGCGCCTGGCCAAAGTTCTCTCGCTTATGCACTGTAACTTACATTCGGGGCTTTCGCGGCTCCAATTACCCCATAGTCTTATTTCCGAGAACAAGATCTTTGAGATTGTCAACTCGTATGGCTGGAAAGTCCTGTCTGAGACTCGAGAGCTGTCCCGAAGCCGTCTTGAAGCCGATCCGTCGATGAAGGATAATCCGCTGTTCCCGCTGCTTTATGTCACTATGGACATGTCGATCCAGATCAACAACACCAATACTCGTGCAATCTACCCAGCTCCCAGCCCTCCGGCTGATGAGATTGTGCACAAGTGCTTGAGATATCTCTATCGAGTGGGATACTTCCCGGCCCCTTCGGTTTCTCCGTCACCGATGAAGGAGGAGGAGTATCCCGAGGTTTGCATCTTTGGCCGCACCGGCCGAAACTGATTGCTATCGAATCCCCGAGCAAGCGCTGAAGTTGTTATTCTCTCTTGGCCGTTGCTTGAATCTCGGCTGTTTCTTTCGTATTCGATTCCATTTTGTTGTCACATGGCACTCACAAAGGTTCCGAGAATGGCAGTATGCCTGATTGCCTGTTACTCTTCCCGTCGTTCGGGACCAAAGAACCGTATGCACGTGCCCCTCTTCCCGCTTCTCTCCATTCTTTTCTCCCCTCTTCACTCTTCCCTCTTCCCCAGTTTCCAATGTTGATCGTCGCATTTGAGGTCTTGTGAATTGGAAAATATAGAGGTCATTGTGACTAAATCAGCAGCCATATTCCATTCTGGTTTCAGAGATTACCGTGACTCAGATGACGACACTTGAGTTGTTTCACTGTTGATCAGAATAGCAATGCACCATCCTCTACGAGATGAATAGACTGTTCTGACTGGGGCGACTCACTGTGCGTTCCAGGTCATGATCGCTCTGGCAACTTCTCCTGGAGGATGCCAGTGATCCATAACTAGTTGACGCAGATCAATGTTTGCTCAGATGTCTGGACATCCAAGATATTCACTGTTCTCCTCGAGGCTCGATCCAGATGCGCCCAGCCAACGAGGTCAACACCTCTCAGGGATGCGCTGGACATCTGGGGGCATTGGACCCGTCGCCCAACAATCCGGATGCCGCTATGCTGACATGTCAATCGTTTGTCACACATGGGTGCCTCTGAATCATAACGATCGCTCTACGATATATGTGGGTTATGGGTACTCCGGGACTCAGAACGACGCAACGGGGCCACTATAAGGGATGGTGAAATATTCATTTTTATCAAGGTCTCTGACGCATACGTGCAAGGGAGGAGGTGCGGTTGGCGGCCAATTAAGGGCCTCGTCGGACCAGATGATTCATGACTTAGAGATCGCCGCCACGGGGTTTGACTGAGGGCGTCCAGCCGCTGATCTTGGGGACAGTAGTACTGTAGGTCTTGAATGCAGCAGTTGTGCCGGTAAGGTTCTCGATATGAGCGGGTGGGTTGTACTTGGCGGGCTTGGGCAGGGTCTTTTCAGTGGGGATATCGTCGGTCATGCGGTGGAGCCACTGGTGCCTTTGATCGGCCGCCCATTGGTGCGCATCGCGAGGGCGGTGCCGTCCGACGGAGTGGTACGTAATTGACGGAGAGTCCCGCCCAGATCCGAGGTGTTCCATGGAGAGAGTCGATCAGTGGACGGTCGAGTAGGATTCAGGCAGGAAGTTTAAATAGGGGACAGGTAAGCTCTGTTGCCGGTCTCACGAGCCCATGCCCTTGAGGGCCGAGAGACGTGCATAAGTGCATCAAATTGCGACGTGAAGCCAAAGCAGCGCGCGAGACGGCTGTCACTCGGTGCCTGGCACTTACCACTCCGGTGGGACCTGGGAGGCATCGGAGTTCCAGCGGCTGAAGAGAACCCAGCGGTCTCTCACTGAAGCACAGGGCGAACGGAGTTAACAAAGTCGGCAGGTCTCAGGAGTGGGACAGGCGTCGTCTCAATTGAACGGCCTGAAGAGTTCATCCAAAGTGGATGTCGGGGCAGCAGGGCGGGCACGGGATGGACCAGTTGCGCAAAGAGCTGGATCAGCGTGGCCTATTGTCGCATCTCTCACCAACGACATCGTTCTTGTTTTCGTAGTACTCGTTTCCGAGGTAGTCCTTTCCAACAAACGTTCCAGCCTTGGCCTGATCACTACGGCAGTGCGAAGATCGAGAAAAATGCATGTGGTCGGTCAGATTGTAGGTTCCAAGGCAGGTTGTAGCACAGCAGATGATCGCCGAGTCAGGACGATCGACGTTGTCGAGCGCTGGAGAACCAGCGGCGCGTCGTTGTTGGATAGGACAGAGTCGGCCGGATGTCCTAGCGTCTGAAACTGCTCGGGCAGGGCGAAGAGCATACATGGTGTTGTACTGCCAAACGACTCGCTTCCATCCATGGGCTTTGATGGCATCGATCTTGATGGAGAGAGCCAGGGAGAGTGGCATGTCAGAAAGGATGAATATCCGAGGAGGGGGAGAAAACGGATGGAACGATGACGGTGCATATGCCCTGCCGATCGGTAAGGCAGATTCATTTACCGTTTGAAAAAGTGTGTTTTTCCAGCTCGACATGGCGCTGCAAGATTAGAGATGCGATGTAAGTCGCAGTGGCAGATGTCCAAAGGCGCGAAGATGGAGATCAGATGACGTCGAGGATGATCGAGAACGAGAGAAGTGTTTGACGACTTAATGGCGAGTGTCGGTCGAGGGCCCTGGGCACTGGGGCAGTGTGGTCGACGTGGCGCCGGGAATCGATCATCTCCGAGGAAGGAGCCGGAGAGTCGAGGGGTCTGGAGAACAGCCAGCGGCGCAGTCGACTTACCGATTCGAGGGGACAGAGACGGATGGATGGACGGCGGGTCAGATGAAGCGCAAGAACAAAATCCCGAGCCAAAGAAACGCAAACGCCGAAAAGGCAGGAAAGGCGCAAGGCCGTGCGCAGCGCAGCGGCGCAGGGGAAAGGCCGGCGCAAGGAGCAAGAGCCTGGATCGATCCGGCTGGAGTGAGTCTCTCCGCCCCAAACAGCCCGTCCCTGG
The DNA here is from genome assembly GCF_025602895.1 of Polychytrium aggregatum. Classification (NCBI taxonomy): domain Eukaryota; kingdom Fungi; phylum Chytridiomycota; class Chytridiomycetes; order Polychytriales; genus Polychytrium; species Polychytrium aggregatum. The sequence continues at coordinate 129,413 of NW_026516261.1, forward strand.
GTGGGTTCTGGCGGCTCTGCTTCCTCCATCGGCTGCTTCCTGCACCGGCTGCTTCACCGCTGCCGTGACCCTCGGAGCCACAATGTCGCTCGACCCTCGCGACGGCCGCAGTAAAATGATCGAGCCTCCCGGTGGAAGCGGCGATCGCTTTGGCCAACAAGTTCAAGCTAGCCACGCCTCTTGTCGTCCGGAAGCGATCCCCGCGAGCGAAACTTCTCCACCCGCTTCTCCAGTCTTCAGTATTTCCAGGTCCCAAGTCCGCCAGCAGCTACATCAAATTGGTTGTGACAACGCTCTCCAACTCGATGACTCGGTTTTGGATGAATTTATCCAAGAGCTCAGGGTTGCATACGAGGCCGAGATGAAATGGGTTGATAGAGAGCTGGAATCCTTTCGGGAAATGAATCTTGCGAGCGAATCATGGCATGCCTCGCATAGTCAATCTGGCGACGACCTTTATGGTTTGTATCGATCATGGCGCAGCTTGTATAGACATTCAACCTGACTCTAGAATGGGCGAGTGCGTGGTAGCCGCAATAGCCCCTGCCAATAGTGAGCTCTGTTACCAATTCTGGATATCGGTGCTCTGGACAAAGCCATGCAATTCGGCACCTGTGATGGACTTGCTCGATGGGAAGAACTGACGTCGATTCTCGCTTGCTTCGAATACCAAAAACCTTGTTCTGGATCATAATGGGTCCGTTCCAGACGCTGGATTGGACATGTCTTGTCCTCAGACCAACGACACTGCATGCAACATTCAGCAGCCACAAGGCCGTTTTGTCGAATCCGGCCGACCACCAGGCTCATCACCAATAGAAACCAACTTTGCCGCTTGTCAGACTGATTCCTTTCACACAAAGAGCGGCTTGCCTCAGCCTCAACAGCCAACTTGGATCAAGACAAGGGCTGGTCATCAAATCCCGGACTTTGACTTGGATGAGGTGAACTCGGCGCCGCTGCCTCAGACTCCCCCACCGCCGGCCGGTGGAACAACATTGTATGGATCGAATGACGGGATTCCCCGGAGCGACCTTCGCGATCCTGCTTCGTCAGGCGACACAATGGCGAGACATCAGCTATATCCCATGGAGTCGCTTCAAAGACCCTTGGCTCCTGCTGACTATGGTCGCAAGTTCCCATTACCGTCGAGAGGCGTTCCATCGCAAGCAATTGAATGTGGATCGCAGCAACACGACGCCTACCCACAAGTCCGACGACGAACTCCCAATCCTCTCCTTTCACTTGAAACAGAGCAAGGGTCCGAGAGACCTAGCTCAACTGCCTATGTCGATTTCAGCGCACCCACAAGCCGAGCCACTGCTCCAGTTACACACCATCTCAGTACATCAGCATCTGTGGGGCAACATGAACCGATTTCATCAGTGAATTATCAGCTGCCCAGTCCCAAGATGGATGCTCCGATTGAGAGCTTCTCCAGAAGCTTTTCTTCCTCAACTTCATCCGAGTCCATGCGCCTTCTCAAGGAAATAGAGATGGACATGCTGGCACGCGAGTCTGAATATCGTGTGCGCTTGACCGATCTTGATTTGCGTCCAATCCACAGAAGGATACGTCAACAGCAGGAGCGAAGAAGAGCAGCTAGCCACACACAGCAACTAATCGAGCCATTGGAAGGAGACGTTGAGAGTTATTCTCCGCCCCGATATTCACCTTTTGAAAGATCCAACCGGCGGTCAGATGGTGCGAAGTGGATCTCAAGCTCCACCATCTCTCCCAAACGCTATTCGACCAGTTTTGAGCCACTGGAGACGGCGCCACTGGAGACTGAGCCGTCGCGAACCCCAAAGTCTCACCAGGCAGCAAGGCAAATCAGCAGAGGACCCAAAGCAAGAAATGGTGACGACGTAGCCCATGCACGAGAGCAAAGATCACAATTGCTGTACGATAAAAGTCATCAATATCCAGCGTTTGAATCGACAACGAGGACAAAGACGAGCGGTCAACGGGTCCAACTATGGACATCACATGACGACATTGGCCAAGAATTAGGAGTAGGTCTCCCAAACGCTGTGCTGTATCTGGTGGCATTGCCAACGACTGCGCTCTCACTCTTACACATCTGCCACCGACGAAATAGCTCGGTGCGGAATCATATTCATCAAGTGCGCCAGTTTCACCAACTTCGAGCTCAGCAAGCTCAAGTCATCATGGGAAAACATCCAAGAAACTGACTCGTCGGACGCGATGTATGTGTGCAAACGATAGTGCGGTAGCGAGATCGCCGATAAAGCTCTTGATGCCACCTTGAGTGTGACGAGATGAACGCCAAGGCACTCCGAGAGCCATTTGTCGCTCTGAAGCTTTGAGCTTCGATTGCTATAGCCGAGTAGGCGATGGCATCGGGGATTTATGTGGGTAGAATTGGAAGGCAAGGAGCAGGAGTTCGCATGGACTGCCATCGGACTTGCCGAAACATTGACCCTTTGAATCAATCTACAATATCTCTCTGGAACAATAGACACCCCTCCAGCGGAGCCCGGGCGAGTCCCGAAGAAACACGACCCAGTCTCTCGATACCATCAGCACAAAGCGAGATGGGATAACGACAAATTTCTCAAACGTTTATCTTGACGGCATGGCTAGTTCACTTGCATCAGGATGAGATCCAAGTTCAAGCCCCATCGCAGAATGCTTGGCCAAGTTCATATGACCTCGGAATGAAAACTTTGATCAGGTTTTGAAATTTGATGGACAAAGTATCGCTGCTGATGATCGATGAAATTGGCGAGGCTGTTGGAAAAATGCCGGGAGTGCAATCAGTAAGACGATAGCTTCTTGTTCACCTTGCGGCCTTCTGGGAAAATGAAACGGGACAGTGTCCCATTTCTGAAGTGCTTGGCGGTATTGAGTGCCTTGGAGAATGCCAGGTGTTCGTCTCGAAGGAGGCGGCCAAGGATGTTTGAGAGTGGTAGCTCCTTCCACATCGGGAACTCGAACTGGCAGCCCATGGTGGCATCAGCCTTGTCGGTAAACTGGGCAAGGTCGTGGGCACCGGTATTGAGGTGGGCATAGATACGGATGACATCATTCTTGACGACGCTCGTGTCCTGGCAGAAGATGTGGATCGAGAGGGAATGGTACTTGTCATTCGTGGTCCAAAGAGTCCTCTCTCAGTCGCCAGGCTGCACTACAGTGGACTGGTTTCATCCTCTCATGGTCTTACCACATACGCTGGCGTGCCCCGGCCTCCCTGGGTCGGATCGAGGGTGGACCAGAAAGCTGCAGTGTGGCCATTTTCTTTCCTTGGCGGCTGGAGAGGCGAACCTCTGCCCGTTTGGATCCAGGCCATTCGTCGCCTTTGCCATCCAGGCCATTCGTCGCCTTTGCCATCCATTTGTCGGTACCATGTGGCGTGGGATGGTCTGGATCGTGCTCGCCATCTATGGTTGCAGAACGAGTATCGACAGTGGTGATAGAGTGGTCATTGTCGAGTCATCGGATGGTTCTCCCGGTCGATCAACATCAGCGGTTCTTATGGGACAGCACTGTTGTATATTGGATGCATTGGATGTATTGAATGCCAAATACAACACTACACGGCCATTGCCGCTTGATCGGGATCACTTTGCAAGTCCACTCTTTGGTGTCATGGTGTCTTGGATGGGTAGGGGAGGCGCAGTTTGGTTGCATGTTCGCGCTGTGACATGGTTATTTGGGAGTGGAAATTGGGAATCAGGGCCATTTGCCGAGCCCCTCGAGGTTGATGATGGCAGGATTATTTCCATTCTCGGCGGACTTGCGGTACCAGAAGACGGCGGTGTCGATGTCTCGAGGGACACCCCAGCCATTATCGTAGCAGTCGCCGAGAGCGTTTTGTCCGTCTCTATTGCCCTGCTCGGCCGACTTGCGGAACCACTCGGCTGCCTTGGTGCGGTCCTCGGTGACTCCCCATCCCCAGTAGTAGCAAAAACCAACGCTCCACTGTCCATATGAGTTGCCTTGGTTGGCCGACTTGCTGAACCGCTCGAATGCCGTCTTGTGGTCCTGCGATACTCCTCTGCCGTATTGATAGCACTCTCCGATCCAGAACTGGCTGTCGCTGTGGCCGTCGTTGGCGAGCTGTTCAAAGATACCAGCTGCCTTCTCCCGGTCATTTGTGGCTCCGAATTCTTGGAACACACACACAGCCATGAGATGTCTGCACAGCCAGTCCCTTTCAGATCCAAGCTGGCACAGCTCGAAGAACTTGCGGGGTGCGGGTAGGTCGGACTTGATTGGGGCCCAATTCGCTGCCAGACATTCGCCTTCCCCGAGTGGGAACTCATCCGACTTGTTCTCTCGAATGATCTTGGTACCCATTGGCTCGTCGCGCACGGTGCCCCGGCCGAGGTAGTGCATCCACCCGACCATGTGGGTGGCGATGGGTTTGATGACTGGGTCAGTCGACTTGGTGCTCACTTCCTGCCAATGGTTGAGAGCAGCGACATCGCTCTGTTCGACATTGTGGCCAACGAACGAGAACCATCCTCGGAGGAACACGATATGGAGTCGACCATCCTCGCTGCCCTGGTCGGCGGCCTTGGAATACCATTCGATCGCGTTGTTATAATCTTGCTCGACACCCTCGCCATTCTCAAAGTATTGGCCGAGGGCAATTTGCGCCCGAGGGATTCCACGATCTGCAAGATTGCGATACAGCTCGACGGCCTTGGTGTGATCTTTGTCGACCATGACACCGTTGCGATAGCATTCGGCCAGGCGAAACTGTGCCATCGGATGTTGGGCTTGGGCGGCACTCTCCAAATGGTGGAATATCTGCTGACGGTTGGTGTACTCTTCAGGCTCATCGTCATCGTCTGTTTGTGAGTCGATCTCAGATTGCAGCATTCGAGCCAAGAGATACGAGGCAGCACCATTGCCCATATCGGCTTGATCTTCGAGCCAGGATCGGTCGGCTGTGACCGGATCGTCGCAATGCAGCGATATGGCAATCAAGTCGCTCGGTGTGAGACCGATTCGCATCTGTCCATCTGGATTGCACAAGCCTGCATTCTGGCACCAGCTGTGGAAGCGAGCCACCTTGGAGCTCAGGAGAGGCTGGACATGCCTACACACTCGGAGGAGAGCCTTGATGGTGCTGTGATCGAGGGCAAGCTGGAAGCTGTCGTTGCAGCATATGATGGTGAAGATATCTGGGCTGTGCTCGAGTGAGAATTGGGTGATATCGGGCATCGACGAGGTTGCTCTGGTTTCAGCTTGAGCTTGGTGAGTGGGAGATGACTCCGTGGTTGGAGCAGACTCGATCATGCTGGCCATGTTGAATGTGGGATGGAGGAAAGTGGATGATGGAGATGGACAGGGGACAGCGAGGGAATTTGTGGCAAAGCAAGCCAAACAATGGCAGGCCATACACTGGCCATTGAACACACACACAAGCCTGGCTCGATCCGATGGTTTGATGGCTGGAATCGATGTTCTTTGCACTGCCACAGGCACCGCCACATTCATCGAACATGAATCGAACATGGAATCGAACCCCACAACACACACACAGTGCTCACAACCATGTCCATCCTAGTTCCCTCATTTTCTCATTCCCTTGCATCTCGTAGCACACCAGAACCAACACCAGCTTGATGGTCGGACAAGATGTAATCCAGATTGCAGAGGTCATGGCCAAGATCACTTGCGCGAGGCTTCCACCAGGGTGTTGTGGTTCAAGTATGGAGGGGCGCGCAATGCATGGACTCCTGGGAGGAGGAGGGGTACTGGACAAAGATGCGACGGGAGGGTCGTCCTTGTCCCAGGTTATGGGATAGAACTGGGTCGATGGTCGATGAGAGTGAGCTGAGTGACTCGGTCATGAAATGCAGTCTTGGACCGAAGTTTGCTCGTGAATGTAATCTCGGTCCTCTTGGAATGCTGCGACTCTGGTCCTCATAAGGGATCGCATCAGATGATCGCGTGGGGTTTCGTTATTTCTGGTATTCGTGGTCAGCGCCGATGCAGAGAGGCCAGTGACAGCAGTAAGTCGGAGCATGTGGTTGAATCAGTAAGGATGAACCAGGCAGTGGTAGACAGGATGGTGATCCATGAGGAGACGACAAAGCAATGCACTATACGGCTTTATCATACGCCATATCAATGAGATCGGTCGCATGACCACTTGGATCAGAGAGCGTCCGCGTGTGTTGATGCAGCACTGGGAGATCATATCCACCCATGCGGGTTGATGAAATGCGAGGAATCGATGGCAAGGGCGTCAGTGTCAAGCACGATCGGATGTCGAGGAACGAGGCGATATCGCCCCAGATCTCAAGTGACAGCTCCATCGCTGGGCGTCATGATGTACATGTGTATTGATCCACTGACTGCGTTTTGTTGTCGTTCGATGGTAGCCACACACCCTCCATCACAAGTGATGCCCGTTCCAGTGAACCGACTTGGATACTTGGCTGTGATCGTTGTCATTGGATATACATGTTAGCCGATCCATAGAATCCACAATTGTCCCCAACCGCTCGAGCAGGCCGATAGCGGTCTCAGCCTCCCACCAATGAGAACCAGCTCGCACCCTGTGCCACAGCAATCGGCACCATTCAGTCCAACTCCAACAAATCATACCAGCAGTGCATGCTCGACAACAAAGACATCACTCAAATTGCCCAGGGCAACACAACCAAGACATCGAGCCAGTTCTCGTCTGACCAGACGACTTCCGGTCTCGACTCGACAGCGATCATTGCCCTGGTTGCTGCATGTCTCTGTTGTTGCTGCGGCATCTCGTCGATTGCGGCCATCGGGTATTATGCTTACCAGAGCATCGATTCCGGGAGCGGCAGCAGCGGACCGGGCGGTATGCCATCGCCAGCATCCATCGTGAGCAAACTCAAGAAGTAGACGCAGCATGTAGTGGGTATGCCGAGTTGATGGTGATCGTGCTTGGCGCAAAGAGTAAATTGGTGATCGAGCGATTGTCACTGTTCAAAATGACATCACACGGGTCGCTCGCTGCTTCGTATCCTGTGCGGTTCCAGAGCTTGTAGTTGGTCGAGTTGGGTCCACAGGTGTATATGTCGAGATTCAGCGTCTGTTGGGAGGCCAGGGTGGTCGGGGTGGGTACATTTTGGATCATGTTAGCACACTCATCCATCGGACTGACACTACCATCACCTGTGGCGGCACTTGGATTCACTGGGAAGTAGTAGCAGCCATTACTGCCGGTGTTGTACACACACTCGGCGTTGTTCTGGTTGATCGTGCAACGGTGTACATCTTGATGGTCGGGACGTAGATGCAGGACCATGGTGTTGTCGAGTGGGTCTTGTTGTACTGATAGAGCCCAAATCCTCCACTTGCAGTCAGGAGCGATGAGGAGACGCAGCACAGAGCGATAACGGCCACGATGATCCAGATTTGACTTGACATTGGTCTGCTGCGAAGGGCGTGTCAGAAAAAACGCAGTAAGGGTTTCATCCTCGGCATATGCAATAGCACCCGATGGACTCGCAGCGTAGCATCGCCCTGCAGACCCTCCAGGCAAAGACGCCCGACCACGCCGAGGTCTTGGAAGAGAGCATCTATCGCTATGCCACCACAACTTACAAGGGCGTGTGCAGCTGGATCAACCCGCAGTTCCGAGACGCATACAAGTCCCGCGCCATCATGATGCTATCGAACCTGGAGGCCATCGTCGGCATGTTCAACTCGGGTGCCATTCAAGACCCTGCCAACTGGACGACCTGACACACCAGAGCCTTCGTCCGGACGCTTGGCTGGTGCAAGACCAGGGGGCCACTGGCACGACAGCGGCAGCAGCGGCAAACGGCAAGTCCGGAGGAGCCGACGGCCAGATGAAATGCACCGACTGTGCTCGCATGGGCAGAGACTCGTATAACACCGAGTTCATCCTGGCCCAGCATCGCTCTTTGGACGAGGCCAGCACCATATACGCCCACTGCTCCGCCCACATCGCATTCCATCGCATTCAATCGCACACCATCATACCAAATGCAAGTCGTCACTCGTATCACTCTCCCAGATTGCCAAGAAGAGCGCACTTGGCAATGCCCAAGAGAATACCACATCCATGCATTCCAGACCACCCGGCCCACAACCACAGAGGAGCTTCATCGTGGCCTTGGTCAATGCTGGGAATGCTGGATGCGTCTCTTCCATGGCAAAACTGGTGCACTGCTACGCAAAGGGAGATGGCGTCGAGAAGAACGACGGCATCGCATCCAAGTGGCTCATGAAGGCTTGCGAGCATGGTCATCTACCCTCGCAGTACACACTGGGAGTTCGCTTCCAGAATGGTATTGGTCTCCCAATCGACCATGTGAAAGCCGCCAGGCTACTGACTGGGTGTCTGGAGAAGCAGCCCAATGGATCAATCATCCCGATCGGGCCCCATCTCACCAACAGCATCCTCGACCAGCAAGATCCTGTTTTGGCTGCCAAGGTGTATTCCATCCTGGCCGCGAGAAACAGCGCCGAGTCACAGGTTCGTCTTGGTCGATGCTACCGAGATGGCATCGGAGTCCCCAAGAATCACCAAGAAGCATTCTGCAACTTCCGAAAGGCTGCTGAGGCGGAACACCTTAGTGGCTGCTTCGAGGTTGGAATGTGCTTCCTGAATGGCATTTATGTCGACAAGGACTCGACCAGGTGCCTCAAACGGCTTGTTCTCGCAGCCGACGGTGGTCTGGCCTGTGCTCGGAATGGCATTGGCACCCTCTACTATGACGGTATCGGCATCGTCAGAGACAGCCACATTGCAGTATCATGGTTCAAGAAAGCCGTCGATCAAGGACATTCGAGCGCACAGTACAACCTCACCTGTGCGTACTTTGACGGTGATGGTGTAGAGAAGGACAACGACAAGGCATTCGAGTTCTTCTCCAAGGCAGCTGATCAGTCATTTGCTGAGGGCATCTCGGGACTCGCAACATGCTATCAGTCTGGCCGTGGTACAGTTGCTCCATTATCATGTCGTTCGAAATGCACACTCAAGCAGCCGCACTTGGGTCAGAGTTCTCGTTTGAGGTGATCCGCTTCAAGTACCTCAATGGCTTTGACGACAACCAGGTCAACGCCATCATCAGCGATATCCCAAAGGAGCTTTCCCCAGCGATGCGACACCTGGCTCGCCGATATTCCGATGTTGTGGGTGTTACCAGAAACCCAGTGGTGGCCAAGGAACTGTACGCCAGAGCAGCTGAACTTGGCGATTCTGATGCAGAGCTCGCCTTGCGTCAGATGGAATGAGCGTCGTGGTGTTTGCTGCAAACGTTATTATTGACTTATCTGTAAGTCAATACATTCTCAGCATGGCGTTTTCTGACTATACCGACTACATTTCGACCAACCCGAACATCTTCTGGGGGCATCATCATCGCTGTCGTCGTGGGTGTGAGCTATGTGGCGGGGAGAGTTCTGCCCTTGGTTCGGCGGTGCTTCCACTTCTTCCGGAGAGTGTTGGCAAGAAAGCAGTTTGGACACCGACATCGTGGAGTCTGGCAGGTCGAACCCTTGTATCCATCCCAGACACATACCCTGGAATCATCCATCATTCTTCTGATCCAGTGGCTCACACAAAGGCTACCTGGGTTCGATCCCCACGATTGGAGATAGGGGTTTTGCTCCGTGGTGGATTGCATTTTGGCTCGTCGCCTGCTCGCGATATTCATATCCGGGGGTTTCTGCCCTCGCCGCTGCTGGAGCAGCGGACTTGCCCCTCCCCACTCCCCAGCAGATCTCTGCTCCTCCATCACCATTTGCCTCATACCGATGCCAGATCGACACTCCGTGCCCAGTTCAGCCCCCATCGGGTCTTGATACTTGGTAAGACCTTCAGCAACCCCACTTACCTCGATTTGGCTCCCGTCCTGTTGTCCATGTCTTCCTCCTCTGACCTCTCTGAGTCCCATCTCCAGGCCATCCAGGCCGTGATCACCCCCAGTCCGTAGGGAACGTCCGTTCTCTCCAAAGCTTCACCAGGTTCCTCAGGGAACAGTAACTGAATAGCCTTTCCAATCGATGAGCCACTGCAACTTTTCGAGCATGAGCCTGGTGGCTACGATCTCCGACCTCCCACTTCAAGTTCCCATCGATGACCACCACAGAAGGCGCCGGAGCGGATACAAGCATACCCGGAGAAACAAGTTGAATGAAACCACAGATTTCCCTGTTGATTTCGCCTCATAATCAGACGATATGTTCATCCAACAACAGGGGGCAATCTCGGAGGTGCCAAACCACAGAGGCAGGTCTGCACTCCGCGGTCCCCGCCTCATTTCTCCCAGCCTTGCATCCAACGCCGAAGCGGACACTGCATTGGCGCCCGTCAACACACTGGAACATGAATAGCCCGACCTACGCGATGTGTAGTCGAGTCCTAGGGTTCAAACTTGGACTCGATGATGTGCCTTCGACTTGATATTCTGAGTGTCCATCCCATGTCACTTCGAGACAAGGCTGAGCTTGAAAGGATAACTGCCTTCCTCGCTCCCTCTCCGAGTCCAAGCCGGTTATTCGATCCAATCGGGTTCATGCGCAAGTTGTGTCTTGCCTGTGACACCGCCTGGCAGCGCAGCAGGCTCGTGCCGTGAGGCTTGACACCCTATCGGCATCCACAGACACTTACGGTTGTATATTACTTGACGAGGTGTTATACATATTGCGTTGTTGGTGGCGTCCGTCCTTCCCCTTTCGCATCGCGCAGCTATGGCCGAGCTTGGGGGCTCGGGTCCCCAATTCACCCGGAGAAAGGACGATATAAAACATCCACCCAACCCCCGGTCCTCCCTTTTCTCTTCGTCCTGATCTCACCCACGATGCTCCTGTGGATCATCGTCGTATCCGCCCTCGTCGGACTATTGTCCCTCTGGTGGCTGCACCGGAAGAAGCAAGTACCAGGTCAGTGGAGATCGTTGGTTGCTGAGTCGATTTTGATCAATAATAGCCGTGAAATAGTTTCATTCGAATCGGCGGCCATGGATTGTGATGAATCAGGATGAGTTCTTGGCCATTTTCTCTCGGCGACGTGGTCCGGAATCGAACTCCCGCCGCCGGGGTGATATCGGATCGAACCACGAGTTCAGTGCGACTCGATTCACCTTGGCTTGAGTGATATTGGCTCGATTCGTATCAGCTTGTCATGTGACCTGATATTCACTCATTCGACATCGAAAACAACTCCAAAGTTAACACCAAGGAACCCAGCGACATTCAATCCAAGATCGAAAACACCTCTAATGAAGACGAAGAGACCGAAGAGACTGAAGGATCTAAAGCTTTTGATGAATTCATAAGGAAATGTGGACTCGATAAAATGAAGCATCTCTTCATCGCAAATGGATTGGACACCATCGAGTTGGTAAGCTTGACCTCGGCTTTGATCCTCGGTACTTTGACTCGCATTGCTAATTAGTGCGCCAGCTCCTTACACTAGATGACGGAGAGATGAAGGACATCAGCTTGAAGATTGGCCATGTCAAAACCCTCAAGAATGCGCAGGGAAGGCATCGTCAAGCTTTTGCCTCCACCTCCAGTTCCAATCTGGCACCAGCATCCACTTCGATTGTCCAGGAAGCGAGTGTGACTGAAGGTAGAGAAGCAACTCCCGAACTCAAATCAGACGACAAAAGGGCAGGAAATGAAACGCCACTGCATACCACTCTCCCAACTCCACCTCCCGAATATCAAGCCAGTGTCAACGATACCATTCAAACAGAGTCAATCAAAACAAGCACCACGAGCGAGCGTCCACCAAGCAATAGCTCTAATGCGTTCCATAAATTTCTTGAGGACAATGTACTAACTAAGTACAAGGGCCGTTTTGAGGAGCGCGATTACGACACCGTCGATGTGGTATGTGTGCTTTGTCATTCATAATGTTAACCAAGTGCGTTGCTGACTCTTGAACTCCACAGCTCCTTGCTCTCGATGATAACCAGATTGCCAAGATCGGACTGAATGATGGTGCCACCATGAAGCTCAAGATTGCACAACAAAATCATGTTTCACCCAGGCTCGATATACCAAAGGAGTCACCAAGGCTGACAGAACCCACTTTTGTTCCGTCCGAGCGTCTCCTGGATCCAAGCGAGTACACTCCGGTAAAACCGACCCTGAATTGGAAGTGCAAAAAACATTATGTGAGGCACGATGTCTTCATCAGGTACGTGGTGATTCGTCAGTTTCTGCTCCATTTCATAATTCTAATAAGTGATTCCACAGCTATCGGGTCCGAAGTGACACAATCAATGCGACCACCTTGCATGGGACCCTCGCCGTCCCTCCGCGTGGTCAAACAGCAATCCATCCCTATCTGGACACTGTTTGTCTCAGTGATGGAATGGATTGGGCGCAAGGCTTTATCAACGGCCTCTATCGATCGAATGTGATTGTCCTGATCCTCTCAGAGGCTGGACTCGAGCCACTCAATGCTCATCATAAGCACGATAACCAGTTTCTCGAGGTACGCAGGCTTGCATCACACTATTCCATCGACTTTGAACCTCACTATATTGTGTCTATAGATCCAGCATGCTCTGAAGAGAATGAAGGACGGTGAGAAGAATGGACAATCTGTCATCATCCAGCCCATCTTCATGTGGTCCACCAGAGAGTTTGATGGAGAAACACTCCACATGAAGTATTTCCCATCCGTCAAAGAGTTCCCCGACTACCCTCCGATCCATAAGAAGAGTCCGTTGTTCGATGGCAAGCCAATGACGATCCGTGAAACCTTTGCCGAGCTGTTGAAGCTGCAGGCACTCGATGCTGCCGATGGGAACGCTCTCAGGAGGTATGGATTTCGCTGTCGCATGGGATCTTGTTGTCACCAACTCACACGATCAATGTTCGATAGGTTGGTGCCCAATATTCGCGAACTCATAATGAAATCTTCCATTGCAAACAAGCAAGGCGATATGTACACACAAGGTGGAAGTGTCGTCCTCACCGCCGAACAAAACTCGCTCCTGCGATCCCTCCTCGATCCGATCGACTCCACTTCCGACAGAAGGGCACTCGAGGATCTGTATGTCGAGGGCACCCGCCAGTGGCTGTTCGACCAAACAACCGACTGGGTCAACCAGGACACCACCGACACTGTCCTGTGGGTCAATGCCGTTGCTGGAGTGGGCAAGTCTGTCGCTACTGCCCAGATCGCCAACATCCTCACAGCCAGCAATCAACTGGTGTCGGCGCTGTTCCTCAAATACAATGACATCCGCAAGAGCGATCCACGAGTGGTGTTGAACACCATCGCATATGGACTGTGCAAGTGGCACTCGCCGATTGGCCGCAAGCTGCTCGAGGCTGGCCACACCAAGGACAGTCTCGACAAGATGAGCATCCCGGACCTGTTCAAGGCCGTGATTGCCGATCCACTCGAAGCCATCGGCGACTACAGACCCAAGGGATCGGTGATGATCCTGGTGGATGCACTCGACGAGTGCTCTCCGCGCGACCAGTTGCTCAGCCTGCTTGCCTGGCGCTTCGTCGAACTGAACAAGACCCGTCCGTGGCTCAAGCTGCTGCTGACATCCCGACCCGAGGACGACATCAAGGCAGCATTCGATGGAGTCCCGACCAAGACGATCGAACCCTCGAGCGAGGAGAACGTCCGTGACCTCGAGGTGTACATCCATCACCGACTGCGAGTGTATGACACTCTCACTGACTCGGACCGCACCGAGGCAGTCGCCATCCTGCTGGACCAGTCCAAGACATTCGTGTGGATCAACCTGATCCTCAACACCGTCGACGCAGCATCCACGGACGGCCCAGTGACACTCGCCACGATCAAGGACATCAACGACAGCGCCGCCGATGTCGGGCAGCTGTATCACAAGACATTCGCCAAGATCCACTCGCAATCGAGCCACCCGGCCGAGTTGGTCACGGTGGGGTCGGCCATCGCCACGGCCCAGTCGATCCTGACCCCGCAGATCATCGCCGATGTGTTTGGACTCGAGATCGGCGTCGTTCGCGAGTGTCTCAAGAGCCTCAGTCTGGTCCTCGATCCAGGCGCCAATAGCTTGGGTCCCCGAGGCAGCCAGTCCACCAATACCGAGGTCAAGTTCAACCACAAGTCGGTGGCGGACTATCTCCTCGGCGACACATCGGCTGGCCATCCGTGGCATGTATCGACCTCGTTCCACACGGTGTTTGCCAAGGGATGTCTCGGAGCGATCCTCTCGCACGAGCCAGTGGTCAACATCTGCGAGATCTACGAGTTTCACGACAAGATCCCAGACCTCGAGGACAGGGTCGCAGCCAAGATCACACCGTCGCAGCGATACAGCGTCGCCCACTGGATCACACACTCTGTGTGGTGTGTGGAAGGAGTGGCCGAGTCGAGTCCGGTGTGGCAGTTGACCGAGATGGTCGATGTGGCAGCGGTGCTCACTCGGTTCGTCAAGACGCATGTGTTCTTCTGGCTCGAGTGTGGGTCGCTCACACATGTGGTCGAGCCGATCATCGGGCAACTGGCTGTGCTCCGAGGAGTGATCACCAAGGCACCCAGCACCACTGTCGACGACACCACGAAGGAACTGGTCAAGGACACGTATCGATTCATCCGCGAGTTTGCCGATCCGATCATCAAGAGTGCACCACAGGTGTACAATTCGGGGTTTGCATTCACACCGAAGGAGACGGCGATCTACAAGACATATGCCACCCAACTCGAGGACAAGATCCCGTTCCTGGTCACCTGCAGTCCAGCACCCACCTGGGATCCGAGTGAAATGACAATGACAGGGCACACCAACTGGGTGTACTCCGTGGCTATCTCGCCAGATGGCAAATGGATTGCATCGGGATCAAGCGACAGGACCATCAAGGTGTGGGACTCTACCACGGGCCAGATGAAGCACACCATCGAGGGACAACATAATCCTGTACTTTCCTTGTCTATTTCGCCAGATGGCACAACAATCAAATCTGGTGATTGGTTTGGTAACCAGATCATCTGGGTATGTCGTGATAAACAGTAGGTTCATTCCGACAAAGATTATCTTGGTAAGTTAAGCTGACTCGCTGTTCGAATCCCTAACCCACTTTGACCTCGTCGCTTCCACAACCAATCTTCCTCAACACCCCCGAGATCCAAAGCGACGTATCCTGTTACCGCAGGGTACTAGCTGAGAAGATAATATCAGTGTAATGTATATTACAATCGATTAAATCGGTTGTAAGAACACTGTCCGTAAGCCGTGTGAATTTGGGCAGAGGTCCGCCACTGTCACGTCCTGTGCAGCCAAAGGCGGGAGTCCTTTCCCTTCTCGGCCTATAAATGGCCTGAACCCCTTCTCTAACATCAAGCGGGCAATTCCAATGTATTTCGTCTGACCCCACAAGAGGGAAAGAGCCTGGAGGGGGTTTATGTCCGACAGCCCGACAACGCGGTTGCGCGGTTGGGAGGCGCTGTGCCTCATACGGTTTCCATAAGCAGCCACATTTGCTCGTGCTTTCCTCTTCCTCAGACGTGCATAATCTCATGAGTGCTAATGGGCTTCCTCTCGAGCGTGCCTCATTGGCCCCTGTGGAGCATCGTCGGCAATGATGCTCCCAGGAAGTGTCCCTCACCCCCCCCCAACTTTCAATTTAAATTTCCTTGAACACACAACCCACTCATACTTCTATTTCCTTCCAATAACATTGTATCAAGTCGTCGGAGATGTGTGCCTCATTTTCCCAGGTTGCTTCTTCGATTGGATAACTTTCCCACTGAACAAGATATTGTTGTTTGCGCCTGTAATTTCGGTCGTCAGTAGTTTTTCTACGTGGTACTCATCGGTGCTTCCCACAAGTGGAGGAGGCCGGGTGTGAGTGTGTTTTGATGGGAAAACGTTATCTGGATCCTTGAATATAGTTAGGAACTGGAACGGGGAAAACGGGGTCGTGGAGCGAGAAACGGGGTCGTGGAGACTGGGCAAGAAGTTTGGGAGAGGTTCCCTCGCCTGGGACGGGCCGGGTGTTAGAGTCCAATGGGGACTCAACGGCAAAAGAAGAAGTGAGCTCGAAGTGAGCTCAGGGAAGGCAAGGGTAAAGTCCGAAGTGGACTCGGAGAGGGAGCGAGGGAAGCAAGGATCCGTTCAAGATAAGACTAGTCTCGAAATGAGACGTGAGGAACTGTTAGGGATAGCTCCTGCTTGTTCTCCACTTTGACTGCACACTTGGTTGTTCTTTTGCCTTTCTGTTTGTTTGTGTGTAGCTTTGCAGTTCCCCTCCAATTTTCCGCCCTTTGCCGGTCGTTTCCGCTCCTTCCGCACTTCCGTTTCCCCGCGCTGCTCCGCTTCCTTTGTCTTCTTCGCACGCGCCGGTTTGTTTGTGCACGCGCTTCGCTGCGATTGGTTGCAATTCGGCTGCCGGTCATGTGTCCCCCCACCGGTGACTCATGACCTGCCTGACCACCCCGATCTCTTGTTCATCTCGCATGCATTTGCCCCAACCTTATACTTGACCAATCCGCTTCTTGGACGTTGAGTCACATTGCTTCGCCTTTGCACGTTTCTCCTGCCAGGTGCTTCGCTTTTGCTTGCGCCTCTCTCGCCTTGGTTCTCTGCCTGTCTCGGTGGTCCTTCTCGGCCCTCGTTCGTGCATCGCCCCCTTCGCCCTGCTCGATCGCCCACTTTTCCCTCCCTTGGCCGCCCTTCGCTGCCAAGTCCGGACTTGTCTATAAATAGCCTGACCCCCGCGATGTGTAGTCGAACCTCAGCGTTCAAAATAGGACTAAATAAAGTGCCTTCTACTTTATTCTCTGAGTGTTCCTCACGTCTCATTTCGAGACAAGTCTTATCTTGAACGGATCTTGCTTCCCTCGCTCCCTCTCCGAGTCCACTTCGGACTTTACCCTTGCTTTCCCTGAGCTCACTTCGAGCTCATGTAGGAGATGGTATCTCCGACGCTGTGCTGCGCGTACTGCGCGTACTGCGCGGCGCAGTGGGTCGTGACCTGTGCTGCGCTTTGCGTTTTCACGCACCGCAGGCAGGCCACCGCAGGGTATACCTGCGGGTTGCCCCCGTTCCCCCCGTTTGTCTGCAGTTCGGTTTTATCGTGAATAAACGTAAGTGCTTCCCCGAGCTCACCCGTCCGCTAGAGTAGCCTAGCACCGCCCTGTTCTGCCCTGTCCTGTCTTGTCTTGTACCCCCTCCCTCCCCGTCTTGCCCCAACGTCCCAGTAGTGGACGTTACATGGTAGCATCGGAAATCCTCGTCTTGTTTTCGTCCTGTTTGTCCTCTTTCTAGATCCTCAAGCTGGATCCCGCCTGTAGGAGATGGTATCTCCGACGCTGTGCTGCGCGTACTGCGCGTACTGCGCGGCGCAGTGGGTCGTGACCTGTGCTGCGCTTTGCGTTTTCACGCACCGCAGGCAGGCCACCGCAGGGTATACCTGCGGGTTGCCCCCGTTCCCCCCGTTTGTCTGGAGTTCGGTTTTATCGTGAATAAACGTAAGTGCTCCCCGAGCTCACCCGTCCGCTAGAGTAGCCTAGCACCGCCCTGTTCTGCCCCGTCCTGTCTTGTCTTGTACCCCCTCCCTCCCCGTCTTGCCCCAACGTCCCAGTAGTGGACGTTACATGGTAGCATCGGAAATCCTCGTCTTGTTTTCGTCCTGTTTGTCCTCTTTCTAGATCCTCAAGCTGGATCCCGCCTCTCTTGCCGACCGACTCTCCTCTCTGTCCCTGGAGCCTGCCCCTGCCATGAGCAACCCCCGCCCACTTCCGGAAGCCTTCCTCAAGACCTTCCGTGCCCCAGTGTTTACTGGGAAGAGCCGCTCCTCCTCGGTGGAGGACTGGCTGCAGCAACTCGAGGACTACCTCGATGCTGCCCAAGTCGCCCCCACCCACCACATCGTCGCCGCCAAGCTCTGCTTAAAGGACCAGGCGTACCGTTGGTACCGCCGCCAAGGGTTCGACGAGCAGAGCGAAGGTGTGTTTGACGACTTCAAGGACCGCCTCCGTCGCCGCTTCGGCAGCCCCAATGCTGAACTCATTGCCCGTGACAAGCTATACTCTCTCGTGCAGCGTGGTTCTGTGACCCGCTACATCGAGGAGTTTGAAGACCTCTCCTCCCAGATTGAGGAGCTGGGCTCTGCTGATGCGATGTACCTCTTCCAGAAGGGCCTCAAGCCCAAGATCAGAGAGTACATCGCCAGCAACCCTGATGCCCGCAAGTCCCTGGACGTGATGATGGACGTTGCCGAGAACCTCGACAACGTCCAGTACCATGGCCGCCAGTTCTACCCGCAGCTGGCAGGCGGCCATCGGTCTCATCACGTCCCAGCCCGTCCGCCTCGCCCGGCCCCGCCCGCAAGACCCATGCCTGAGCCCATGGACGTTGACGTCAACGCCATGGAGGCTCGTGGCCCTCCCCGCTCCCGGTTCCAGCAAGCTGCCACTGTCTCCCCCAAGGACAGACAGAAGCAGGAGGACCTCCGCCATGGTTCCTGCTTCTTCTGTCACCGACCGGGACACCAGGCCAAGGAGTGCCCCATGAAGTCGGGAAACGGCCGACCCTACTAGGTGGCTCTGGAGCCCTAGTAGGAGACCAACGCCGTGGATTGCTCAATGCAGTCCACGCGTCTCCAGAGGAAGTTCACCTCGCCCCCTCCCCCGAAGGAGAAACAAACCAAGTGTTGTGCGTCGTGCGAGAGGTGCATGGTGGCGCAAGCCGCCTGCCTCTCCACGAACGTGAAGAGAAAACCAAAATTGAAAACCAAAACAAAAAAGAAAATCAAGAACCCTTGAGGGACAGGACCGCCTGTGCCCTCACCCCTGTCAAGTCGTGTGTGTCGGATGCTTCCGACATGTGTCCGCAAGCCGTGGACGTCGTGTGCAATGGCGTGCTGACGCCGCAGGCCCCCGCAATGGCCGAACCCTATCCAAAATGTCCGAGTGGCCGTGATGAAGCCAACCAAGACCAAGTGTCGCCCGTTCCCCCAAGTCAAGTCATGGTGCAGGAGGCTGTGCAGGAGGACCATGAAGAGTCCCTGCTGTACCTCCCTGCCACCGTCCAAGGTCACACCGTCCGAATGATGGTGGACTCTGGAGCAAGCTGCAACTTTGTCAGCAGACGCTTGCTCCAGGAGCTCAACATACATGCAACCAAGAAGAAGTCGCCGATGAGTGTGGCGCTTGCAGACGATCGTGTGCAGCAGTGCACACACCAAGTGGTCCTGCGAGTGGCCCTCCATCCCAAGTACCATCCTGTCCTGTTGTTCCAAGTGATCGACACCAAGTTCGATGCCATCCTCGGCATGAGCTGGCTTGCTCGTGCCGAGCCGACTCCAGTCGTCGACTGGAAAGGCCGCACTGTCCGTGTTGGCCCTGACATTGTCCTGCAGGGCATGGCCTCACCCAACATGCCACCTCTCCTCTCAGCCATGCAATTCAAGAGGCTGATCAAGAAGGACACGTCGTTCCTCTGTGTCGTGCGTGAGGTCGACGACACCGACCAAGCCGGTCCCGGTCCCCCGCCTGTGGTGACCAAGCTGCTCGACGAGTACAAGGACGTATTCCCCGACCAGTTGCCACAATGCCTGCCACCCCAACGCACCGTCGATCATCGCATCGACATCGAACCAGGCTCGTCGCCTCCGTCAAGACCGACGTACCAACTGTCGCTGACGGAGATGGACGAACTCAAGCGCCAGTTGGATGACCTCCTCGCCCATGGGTTCATCCGCCCGAGCCAGTCACCGTATGGTGCACCAGTGCTCTTTGTCAAGAAGAAAGAAGGTGATCTCAGGATGTGCGTCGACTATCGCGCACTAAACAAACAGACCATCAAGAACACCTACCCGTTGCCCAGGATCGACGAGTTGATGGATCGTCTGAGTGGAGCAAAGGTCTTTAGCAAGATAGACCTCCGCTCAGGCTACCATCAGATCCGCATCCACGAGGATGATGTCCACAAGACCGCCTTCAGGACTCGCTACGGACTGTACGAGTTCCTAGTGCTGCCGTTCGGATTGACGAACGCACCTGCCACGTTCATGCAGCTGATGAACGATGTGTTCCGCCAAGAGCTCGACAACTCTGTCATCGTGTACCTGGATGATATCCTTGTGTACAGCAAGGATGAAGCGACCCATGAAGGTCATGTCGCCCGCGTGCTGGCCAAGCTACGCGAGCACAAGTTGTATGCCAAACTGTCCAAGTGTGAGTTCTTCAAGAATCAAGTCCCGTTCCTGGGACACGTTGTCTCAGGAAGAGGAATCGAAGTCGACCCCGCCAAGGTCAAGTCTGTGGTCGAGTGGCCGCCGCTCGCATGCGTCTCTGACGTGCAGTCGTTTCTCGGTCTCGTCAACTACTACCGCCGATTCATCCCCGATCTGGCGCGCACTGCCGGTCCACTCACAGACCTACTCCGCAAAGAGTGCCCCTTCGTGTGGGACCACCCACAACGCCAAGCGTTCGAGACCCTCAAGCACGCCTTGACGAACGCTCCTGTCCTCGCTGTGTTCGACCCGAACACGGATGTCTCCGTGCACACCGACGCCTCCGACTTTGCGGTGGGAGCTGTTTTGATGCAGGAGGGAAGGCCCGTTGCCTTCGAGTCGCGCAAACTGTCCCAACACGAGATCAACTATCCCGTGCACGAGAAGGAGCAGCTTGCGATCATCTACGCGCTGCAGAAGTTCCGAGTGTACCTCCACGGTACCGCCAAGCCCTTCAAGATTGTGACGGACCACCAGTCACTGCGTTACCTCGACACCAAGAAGAACCTGAGCCGACGCCAAGCGCGATGGATGGAGTTCCTCGCCGAGTACAACTACGAGGTTGTATACCAGAAAGGCAAACTCAATGTGGTGCCTGACGCACTGTCCCGACGCCCCGACTACCAATTGGCGTCACTGTACGAGTCGACTGTCAGTGTCGACAACACGATGCTGGATGTTGTCCGAGACAACATCGCCAACGACAAACAGTTCGGAGAACTGTTCCGAAAGGTGTCTAAGCTCCCCAAGGACGACGAATCATCCGAGTACACAGTGCGTGATGGCCTGCTCCTCCTGAAGAAGGACAGCCGTGTCTGTGTGCCGGACATTCCGTCGTTGAAGACCAAGTTGCTCCAAGAGGTCCACGACTCGCCCCTCGCTGGACACTTTGGAGTCGAGAAGACATACGACCGACTGGCCAAAGTCGCATACTGGCCTGGAATGAAGCGCACCGTCGAGAAGTACATCGAGTCCTGCCATACCTGCAAGATGGTCAAGTCACGCACGACCCGAGAGCAAGGATTGCTGCAACCCCTGCCTGTTCCCGACCGCCCCTGGACCAGCATGTCCATGGATCTCATCACGCATCTACCGACGACCAAGTTGGACCACGATGCAATCGCTGTCTTTGTCGACAGGTTCAGCAAGATGGCACACTTTGTGCCGTGCCAGACGACATGCTCCGCGCCTGACCTTGCACTGCTGTTCTTCAAGCATGTGTTCAAGCACCACGGCCTCCCAAAGTCCATCGTCAGTGATCGAGACCCCCGATTCACCTCCTTGTTTTGGACAAGTCTGTTCGACCATCTCGGCACCAAGCTGAACATGTCAACCTCGCACCACCAACAAACGGATGGACAGTCCGAGCGGACGATCCGCACCCTCGAGCAATACCTGAGGACATACGCCTCGACCAGCCAAGACGACTGGGACATACAGCTGAGTCATGCAGAGTTTGCATACAACACCGCCAAGTCGAGCACAACTGGCTTGAGCCCCTTTGAGGCGCTCTACGGATTCCAGCCTGATGTTCCCACCTCCTTGACACTGACCGAGTCCACGGCTGGATTGCCTCCCAAACCAAGTGCCTTTGTCAAAGATCATCAAGTCCGACACAAGATGATCGCCGACGCGCTCACGGATGCGCAACAAGTGATGGCGAAGTACTACGACCGCCGACACCAGGATGTCTCCTTTGAAGTTGGAGACCTTGTCTACCTGGACGCCGACAACATCAAGGTCCCCGAAGCCCAGTCAAAGAAGTTGTTGCCCAAGTACCGAGGACCGTTCAAGATAGCGGCCCGACCCAGTCCCCTCAACTACCTGTTGGACTTGCCACCTGGAAGCAAGCTCCATCCTGTCTTCCATGTGTCCAAGCTGCGTCGCCACACGACCCGCAGTCCAGCACAGTTCCCCGACGCCGACGAAGGTGTCCCGGACGACGCACCACTGGAAGACGACCTCGGACAATACTATACTCAAGAATATGAAGTCGAAAGGATCGTGAGGCACAAGAAAGTGGCTGATGGGTCACTTCGGTTTTATGTCAAGTGGGTTGGTTACCCACACTCGGGCAACACATGGCAAACACTGGAGGACTTGTCCCATGCACCCGAGGAGCTGAGTAAATACGGTAAACACCTCGAGGAGCCCCAAATAAAGAGCACACGCAGGGCTCCTCGCAGGAAGCCTTCTTAAGTGTGGGAGTGTAGGAGATGGTATCTCCGACGCTGTGCTGCGCGTACTGCGCGTACTGCGCGGCGCAGTGGGTCGTGACCTGTGCTGCGCTTTGCGTTTTCACGCACCGCAGGCAGGCCACCGCAGGGTATACCTGCGGGTTGCCCCCGTTCCCCCCGTTTGTCTGGAGTTCGGTTTTATCGTGAATAAACGTAAGTGCTCCCCGAGCTCACCCGTCCGCTAGAGTAGCCTAGCACCGCCCTGTTCTGCCCCGTCCTGTCTTGTCTTGTACCCCCTCCCTCCCCGTCTTGCCCCAACGTCCCAGTAGTGGACGTTACAGCAGGGGAGTGGAAGCAATTCTGCAGTGTGGATGGCGACCTCAATCGGCTTGCCATCTCACTCACCCCCGAACAGCAAACCCTGGTCAGAACATTTTCTGCCAATTATCGACTCCGAGGACCCGCTGCAACGGACGTTCAACACACCCAACGCCAGTGGGAGATCAAGGTTGCTTTCCTCAGAAAGCTGGAGGCTGCGGTGCCGCCTTTCAAAGGCAGCCGCGAGGCCGGCACTGTGAATGCCTTCCTTGTTTCAATGGATCAGGTTTTCTCGTATGCGGAGGACTACTATGTCGGACCAGCCCAGGTCCAGGCTGCCGCGACCCACTTCCAAGACAAAGCTCACACATGGTGGTTCTCGCAGGACAACGCTGCCATGAGGTCCTCGTTAGACTCGTGGCAGAGCCTGCGGGACATCATAGTGGCAACATTCATTCCTGCGGACTCAGCCACAAAGGCTGAACAGGAACTTAAAGCCTTTTGCCAAGCAAAGAAGCTTCGAAGCCTCTCCAAGTATATCGAGCGATTCCTGGAGCTCTCCGCAGCCGCAACAAAATTGACCACCTTTTCGAAGACCGGCTACTTCGTGGGCGGCCTTCACGACTCAGTGAGGCCGTATGTCCAGATGCTGCCTAACTACGAGACGGAGCTCCGCGAGGACATTCCAGCACTGATCCGAGAGACGCTTCGTCTCGGCAGCATCTGGGACAAACAAGCTGCAACGGCTTATCAGCCCCCGCCTCCGCCGCCGCTCCCGCAAGTAGTCCCCATGGACATCGATGCTATCCATAGGGGACCAAGAGGTAGTGTGTCAGATCACGGGATCAAGAGGAGATCAAAAGAAAAAGATAGAGAAGGGTTTTATTGATCTTAGCGAGGCTAGGATCTAGAGTCAAGTGTGTCTGGGGTCGAAGGTGATGACCAGAAACATGAGCGGGTGAAGGCGGGCTATTTATCTGTCTGGCGGTCCCGGAGGCGAAGCCTGCCGCAGCGGGGGCGAAGCAGCGGAGGCGGCGGGACAGCAGCCAGGCAGCAACGGCTAACCGGAGAAACATGTGAAAGTCTGACAAATGCTCGGTGGCTGACAAATGCGGGTGACACAGCGTCTGACTAATGCATGGTCGATGACAAATGCAGGGAAAACAGAGCGGCGTGTGCAACATGAGAGCAAGGAAAAAGGAAAGGCGTCACAGGACAAAGGAAAAGGAAAGTGTGCGACGCAAACAGTGACACAAGTGCGACGGTGCAGCTAGGCGGGCAGAGCGATCTGTGACATCCCCCCCAGAAAAATTGTGCTCAAGTCAAACCATCAATTTTTCGATCCCGAGTTGCGTTGCACTTGTGCTTGGCAAAGGTCGATCAGTGTGTCCATTTCCGGAAGGTTGCGGTTGCGGCTGAGGAAGTCGTGGATATCTGCGAGTCCTCCATCCAAGAGTTCGGCCAGTGGTGCCCACGAGTCGTAAGATGGGTCGTATCCCTGCCAGCGGAGCAAGAACTCGTGTCGATATCCAGGAAGTCGACGTCGTCGGTTGATCCTGTGTCCAATGATCGCTTCGAACACTGATTCGTCGTTGTGGTTGGGTCCGGGTTCATCAAACACAAGTTGGTCGGTCGATGGTGTGTTGTAGGGGACGAGGGCGGAAGCGGGGAGTTCGGTTGTAAATCGGAGGGTCCTCGGGAGTCGAAGTCGATATCCAGTCGTTCCGATCTTCTCGATGATCTTGAAGGGTCCCAAGTACGGCATCCGCATCTTGGAGGGTGTGACGTCGTCCGTGCTGAAGTGATACGCGGTCGTGTCGATCAGGACTTGGTCGCCAATGTCGTAGCTGATATCGCGTCGATGTCGGTTGGCGTAGTACAGGGCCCGGTCCTGGGCCTTGCCGATGTTGTCCGAGACCAAGTCCAGAGTCGCTTGCATCTCCTCGATCGACTGTGCTGCAGGGTTGGACTCGGCGATGATGTCGGTGTTGGCAGGAGTGCGAGGATGCTGACCGTGCATCAGGAAGAAGGGCGAATGTCCAGTCGAAGCTGAGCTGTGTGAGTTGAGCGCGAACTGGATGTATGGCACTTGATCGATCCAGCGGGAGCCGAGGGCCAGAGTCGAACAGCGGATGGCCTCGGCGACGGTTGCCACAAAGCGTTCGACTTGTCCGGCGG
Organism: Polychytrium aggregatum; assembly: GCF_025602895.1. Lineage (NCBI taxonomy): Eukaryota > Fungi > Chytridiomycota > Chytridiomycetes > Polychytriales > Polychytrium > Polychytrium aggregatum. The sequence continues at coordinate 154,282 of NW_026516261.1, forward strand.
CCTCGTGGTGGTGGGCAAAGGCGATCCGGAGTTCGGTCTTGAGCAGAGTGTTAAGTCCTGTCCAGAAGGCCGACCGGAAGCGTGTGTCGTGATCCGAGATGAAAGTGCCGGCGAGTCCAAAGTGCACAAAGACATCGCGGAAGTACTGGCGGGCGACGTCTTCGGCCGAGTCGGTCTTGTTGCCAGGAACCAGGACGACGTACTTGGTGAGGGAGTCGACAAAGATCGTGATCGAGTTGAAGGTGCGTCCCGAGAGTGAGTCCGTGACAGGCGGGAGTCCGAGGATGAAGTCGAGGGCGACAGTGTCCATCTTGCGGGTGGCCACAGGGATCCGGGAGAAGTGACCGTATGCTTGTTGTCGTCGGATCTTGGCTCGCTGGCAGATGTCGCAGTGCGAGACCCACTCGGCAATGTCCTTGGACATGGCGGGCCAGTAGTAGTGTGTCGAGATGGCCTTGTAGAGCGTGTTGGTGCCGGGGTGAGCTGCACAGACAGAGTCGTGGTGGTCCTTGATGATCGAGATGCGGAGGTCCTTGCCGGGGATGCAGATGCGGGTCGAGTCGAAGTAGAGAATCCCGTGTCGAAGTGAGAAGCGGTGCAGCTGTGCCTTCATCCACGGCTTGAGTCCGTCGGTCGAGTTGTCGCGGAGGACCGAGATCAGTGCTGACAGGATCGGGTCGGAGCTGTACTGAGTGCGGATGGTGTCCAAGAGATCGTCGGGCGGGGGTCCGAGGTTGACAATCGCGTTGATGATCGAGACTTGGACGGCCTTGGAGATGGCTGTCGGTGTGCGCGAGAGCACGTCGGCGACCTTGTTCCACGAGCCGGGGATCCACTGGATCTCGAGGTCAAAGTCCAGCATCGTGTCGATGGCTCGCTGTTGGCGCTTGTTGAGGGTCTTGGAGTCGAGGATGTGCTTGAGCGCCTTCTGGTCGGTGTGGAGGAAGACTTTGCGGCCGACGAGGTAGTTCTTGAACTTGTCGAGGTGGCGGGTGATCGACAGCAGCTCGCCGTTGTAGGGCGAGTAGTTGAGTTCGGATCCGTGCAGTTTCTGCGAGTTGAAAGCGATGGGGCGCACCGTGCCGGATCCGTCCATGTCCTGCCCGATCCATCCACCAATCGATGCGCTTGACTCGGACCAGTCGGTGAAGAGGTGAATGTCCTTGTCCGGGTTGACCATGTGCAGCGACTGAGGCGAGAGCAACTTGAGCTGCTCGAAGGCGGCGATGGCGTTGTCGTCCCAGACGACGGACTTGGTCGAGTTGGCGGAGCGGGTGGTGATCAGAGTCGAGAGTGGACCGGCGAGGGCAGCGTAGCCAGGGACAAAGCTCATGATGGTGTTGGTCAAGCCGAGGAAGCTGCGGAGTTCGTGTTCGGTCGTTGGTCGCGGGTAGTTCTTGATGGCGTCGATGCGCGAGGGATGCACTTGGATGCGTCCTTCGCCGATGATGAAGCCGAGATAGGTGACGGTCGAGTTGAAGAACGAACACTTCTCGGGTCGGATCTTGAAGCCGTGTCGGTGGATCTTGTCGAGGACCAGTTCGATGTGGCGGATGTGCTGGTCCTCGTCCTCGGATGCGATCAGGATGTCGTCGATGTAGACGAACACAAAGTCGTCGATGAACTCGCGGAAGATGTCGTTCATCGCGGCTTGGAACACGGAGGGACTGTTGGCGAGGCCGAAGGGCATCACAAGCCACTCAAAGTGGCCGTACTTGGTCCTGAAGGCCGTCTTGGGGGTGTCGGCGTCGGCAATGCGGATCTGGTGGAATCCGCGTTGCAAGTCGAGCTTGGAGAAGACACGGCACTTGGACAGGCGGTCGATGATCTCGCGCATGTTGGGCAGCGCGGTGCGGTCCTTGACGGTGATCTTGTTGAGGGCGCGGAAGTCAAAGACGAGTCGGAACTTGTCGCCCTGCTTGACCCAGAAGATCGGTGCGCCGAAGGGCGAGACGGACTTGCGGATGTGGCCGATCCGGAGCAATCGGTCGAGTTCGTCTTTGAGACGAGCGAGTTCTTCGGCCGACATTTGGTAGAGCGACGACCAGGTTGGCTTGGCAGAGTCGTCGAGTCGGATGTTCATGTCGATGCCGGGTCGGTGAGGCGGGAGTTCCTTGAGTTCGTTGAAGGCATCGCGGTACTTTGCGATGATGGATCGGTGTTCGGGGGTCAGTGGTTCGAGGACACGGGCAAGTTGGGCAACGGGGTCGTAGGGTTCAACAGCAACTGTATTCAAGTCACTGCTCAGAGTACAAACATACACGGCGCCGGGAGTCGAAGCCAGTGCGTTGATCTGCTGGGTCGACATGTGGTACTGGGATCGGAGTTCGAGGGTCGTGAGTGGCATTCCGGTGTCGGGTCGCGATGCCGTCCAAGTGTGGTGCTTCCCGTCGATCGAGAACTTGATTCGGTTGGAGGGCCAGTCGATCTCGGGGTTGGTCTGGTCGAGCCAGTTCTTGCCGAGGATAACGTCCCAGGTGAGTGGCGCGGTGAAGAGGTTGATGCGGGCGTGGTAGTCGTGGATGGTGAGGTCGACGGGATCGGTGACGGAGGACGGGAAGGACTTGCCGTTGGGCATCGTGACGGCGTTGGCGGTGGTCTTGGTTCGAAGGTCGAGGGTCGAGGCGAGGGTCTCGGAGATGTGCGAGTTGGTCGCACCAGGGTCGATGAGGACGGTGATCGGGGAGCCGTTGAGGGTGGCGTCGATCACAAGCAGTCCCTTGCCGTGGTTGGCGGCAATGCGGTGGGGTTCGTCGATGAGAGAGTTGATCAGGTGAGGTCCGGTGGCGAGAGTCAATAGTTCAGCGTCGGGGGTCGGAGTCGGATGGCGGCAACTCGCCGGGTCCTTCAGAGGTCGTAGTATCCAGGGGTTGCCGCCTCGTCGTTTCCCTGATCTTCGTAGAAGGTGGCCTGGTCGGCGGTCTCGACGATGGCGTTGATGCGGGGCTGGTTCAAGGGACACTGCGAGGCGATGTGGCCGAACTTGCGGCAGCGGAAGCAGCCTCCGTTACGGCGGAGGTACTCCTTCTCGCGGTCGGTGAGCTTCTTGATCGGGCGCATGTCGACGTTGTCGAGGTCCATGGCGTTGGGGTCACGTGCGGGAGGCTGGGTCGGCTGGAAGGCGGGACGAGGAGGACGGACCATTGGGCGGAACTGCGGCTGACCAGGTGGAGCGCGGAAGAGAGGAGGTCGCTGGAACTGGAGCTCGCGGAAGGGTTGATCGCGGAACTGAGTGCGAGCGGGCTGCTGCATCAGGGGTTGCGATTGACCCATAATGGACTCGTATCGCTCGGCGAGGGCCATGGCATCTTCGAGGGTGGCTGTGTTGGAGTCAAGCTTCCATTCGACTTCGATGCGCACCCTGTGCTTGAGCTTGGTGAGGTAGCGCTGCAGGTTCTGGCGGTTGTTGCTGAAGTGGGGCAGCTCGAGGAGGAGATCGCGGAAGCGAGAGTTGAACTGCTCGACGGAGCCGGTGTGGCGCAGTGCTTCGAACTCATCCTCGGTGGTGCGCAGCGAGGTGGACGGAAGGAAGGTGTCGCGGACGAGGGACAGGACGGCGGCCGGGGTCAGGTTGTCGAGTTGCTTGCCCTGGGACCAGAGGCGCCACCAGGTCTTGGCCTTGCCCTTGAGGTTCATGGCGACGGTGGCGACAGCGGTGGCGTCATCGAGACTGTGGAAGGCAATGTACTCGGTCATTGAGAAGACAAACTCGTCAACGACAGCAGCCTTACGCTCGCCAGTGAAGGCGTCGGGGAGCGGGATCTTGGGACGCTTGAAACCGGGAGGGACCGTGGGGAGATTCGGCTGGGCAGTCAGGGCGGAGAGGACCAGGGCGCGGTCCTCGAGCGATAGTTGTTCAAGGGCCTGGAGACAGGCATTGACGGCGGGATCGTCCGATGCTACCATGTCAGATCACGGGATCAAGAGGAGATCAAAAGAAAAAGATAGAGAAGGGTTTTATTGATCTTAGCGAGGCTAGGATCTAGAGTCAAGTGTGTCTGGGGTCGAAGGTGATGACCAGAAACATGAGCGGGTGAAGGCGGGCTATTTATCTGTCTGGCGGTCCCGGAGGCGAAGCCTGCCGCAGCGGGGGCGAAGCAGCGGAGGCGGCGGGACAGCAGCCAGGCAGCAACGGCTAACCGGAGAAACATGTGAAAGTCTGACAAATGCTCGGTGGCTGACAAATGCGGGTGACACAGCGTCTGACTAATGCATGGTCGATGACAAATGCAGGGAAAACAGAGCGGCGTGTGCAACATGAGAGCAAGGAAAAAGGAAAGGCGTCACAGGACAAAGGAAAAGGAAAGTGTGCGACGCAAACAGTGACACAAGTGCGACGGTGCAGCTAGGCGGGCAGAGCGATCTGTGACATAGTGGCTCGTACCTCTCCTCACGAGAGAGAGAGTTCCTTATACGAAACAAAGGGTGTTTCTACTGCCGCAAAGCCAATGCTGGGCATGTAGCCGCCCGTTGCCCGGAGAAGGAGAGGAACAAGACCCGTCAGAGAATCCCCGTGCGACAAGTCACGGCGACCTACGACCCCTACGAGCAAACGTGTAACGTCCACTACTGGGACGTTGGGGCAAGACGGGGAGGGAGGGGGTACAAGACAAGACAGGACGGGGCAGAACAGGGCGGTGCTAGGCTACTCTAGCGGACGGGTGAGCTCGGGGAGCACTTACGTTTATTCACGATAAAACCGAACTCCAGACAAACGGGGGGGAACGGGGGCAACCCGCAGGTATACCCTGCGGTGGCCTGCCTGCGGTGCGTGAAAACGCAAAGCGCAGCACAGGTCACGACCCACTGCGCCGCGCAGTACGCGCAGTACGCGCAGCACAGCGTCGGAGATACCATCTCCTACACTCCCACACTTAAGAAGGCTTCCTGCGAGGAGCCCTGCGTGTGCTCTTTATTTGGGGCTCCTCGAGGTGTTTACCGTATTTACTCAGCTCCTCGGGTGCATGGGACAAGTCCTCCAGTGTTTGCCATGTGTTGCCCGAGTGTGGGTAACCAACCCACTTGACATAAAACCGAAGTGACCCATCAGCCACTTTCTTGTGCCTCACGATCCTTTCGACTTCATATTCTTGAGTATAGTATTGTCCGAGGTCGTCTTCCAGTGGTGCGTCGTCCGGGACACCTTCGTCGGCGTCGGGGAACTGTGCTGGACTGCGGGTCGTGTGGCGACGCAGCTTGGACACATGGAAGACAGGATGGAGCTTGCTTCCAGGTGGCAAGTCCAACAGGTAGTTGAGGGGACTGGGTCGGGCCGCTATCTTGAACGGTCCTCGGTACTTGGGCAACAACTTCTTTGACTGGGCTTCGGGGACCTTGATGTTGTCGGCGTCCAGGTAGACAAGGTCTCCAACTTCAAAGGAGACATCCTGGTGTCGGCGGTCGTAGTACTTCGCCATCACTTGTTGCGCATCCGTGAGCGCGTCGGCGATCATCTTGTGTCGGACTTGATGATCTTTGACAAAGGCACTTGGTTTGGGAGGCAATCCAGCCGTGGACTCGGTCAGTGTCAAGGAGGTGGGAACATCAGGCTGGAATCCGTAGAGCGCCTCAAAGGGGCTCAAGCCAGTTGTGCTCGACTTGGCGGTGTTGTATGCAAACTCTGCATGACTCAGCTGTATGTCCCAGTCGTCTTGGCTGGTCGAGGCGTATGTCCTCAGGTATTGCTCGAGGGTGCGGATCGTCCGCTCGGACTGTCCATCCGTTTGTTGGTGGTGCGAGGTTGACATGTTCAGCTTGGTGCCGAGATGGTCGAACAGACTTGTCCAAAACAAGGAGGTGAATCGGGGGTCTCGATCACTGACGATGGACTTTGGGAGGCCGTGGTGCTTGAACACATGCTTGAAGAACAGCAGTGCAAGGTCAGGCGCGGAGCATGTCGTCTGGCACGGCACAAAGTGTGCCATCTTGCTGAACCTGTCGACAAAGACAGCGATTGCATCGTGGTCCAACTTGGTCGTCGGTAGATGCGTGATGAGATCCATGGACATGCTGGTCCAGGGGCGGTCGGGAACAGGCAGGGGTTGCAGCAATCCTTGCTCTCGGGTCGTGCGTGACTTGACCATCTTGCAGGTATGGCAGGACTCGATGTACTTCTCGACGGTGCGCTTCATTCCAGGCCAGTATGCGACTTTGGCCAGTCGGTCGTATGTCTTCTCGACTCCAAAGTGTCCAGCGAGGGGCGAGTCGTGGACCTCTTGGAGCAACTTGGTCTTCAACGACGGAATGTCCGGCACACAGACACGGCTGTCCTTCTTCAGGAGGAGCAGGCCATCACGCACTGTGTACTCGGATGATTCGTCGTCCTTGGGGAGCTTAGACACCTTTCGGAACAGTTCTCCGAACTGTTTGTCGTTGGCGATGTTGTCTCGGACAACATCCAGCATCGTGTTGTCGACACTGACAGTCGACTCGTACAGTGACGCCAATTGGTAGTCGGGGCGTCGGGACAGTGCGTCAGGCACCACATTGAGTTTGCCTTTCTGGTATACAACCTCGTAGTTGTACTCGGCGAGGAACTCCATCCATCGCGCTTGGCGTCGGCTCAGGTTCTTCTTGGTGTCGAGGTAACGCAGTGACTGGTGGTCCGTCACAATCTTGAAGGGCTTGGCGGTACCGTGGAGGTACACTCGGAACTTCTGCAGCGCGTAGATGATCGCAAGCTGCTCCTTCTCGTGCACGGGATAGTTGATCTCGTGTTGGGACAGTTTGCGCGACTCGAAGGCAACGGGCCTTCCCTCCTGCATCAAAACAGCTCCCACCGCAAAGTCGGAGGCGTCGGTGTGCACGGAGACATCCGTGTTCGGGTCGAACACAGCGAGGACAGGAGCGTTCGTCAAGGCGTGCTTGAGGGTCTCGAACGCTTGGCGTTGTGGGTGGTCCCACACGAAGGGGCACTCTTTGCGGAGTAGGTCTGTGAGTGGACCGGCAGTGCGCGCCAGATCGGGGATGAATCGGCGGTAGTAGTTGACGAGACCGAGAAACGACTGCACGTCAGAGACGCATGCGAGCGGCGGCCACTCGACCACAGACTTGACCTTGGCGGGGTCGACTTCGATTCCTCTTCCTGAGACAACGTGTCCCAGGAACGGGACTTGATTCTTGAAGAACTCACACTTGGACAGTTTGGCATACAACTTGTGCTCGCGTAGCTTGGCCAGCACGCGGGCGACATGACCTTCATGGGTCGCTTCATCCTTGCTGTACACAAGGATATCATCCAGGTACACGATGACAGAGTTGTTGTCACAGATCCCTCTGCCCGCTTGGCTGCACCGTCGCACTTGTGTCACTGTTTGCGTTGCACACTTTCTTTTTCCTTTGTCCTGCGACGCGTTTCCTTTTTCCTTGCTCTCATGTTGCACACGCCGCTCTGTGTTCCCTGCATCTGTCATCGACCATGCATTAGTCAGACGCCGTGTCACCCGCATTTGTCAGCCACCGAGCATTTGTCAGACTTTCACATGTTTCTCCGGTTAGCCGCTGCTGCCTGGCTGCTGTCCCGCCGCCTCCGCTGCTTCGCCCCCGCTGCGGCAGGCTTCGCCTCCGGGACCGCCAGACAGATAAATAGCCCGCCTTCGCCCGCTCATGTTTCTGGTCATCACCTTCGACCCCAGACACACTTGACCCAAGATCCTAGCCTCGCTAAGATCAATAAAACCCTTCTCTATCTTCTTCTTTTGACTTCCTCTTGATCCCGTGATCTGACATGGTAGCATCGGACGATCCCGCCGTCAATGCCTGCCTCCAAGCCCTTGAACAACTCTCGCTCGAGGACCGCGCCCTGGTCCTCTCCGCCCTGACCGCCCAGCCGAATCTCCCCACGGTCCCTCCCGGTTTCAAGCGTCCCAAGATCCCGCTCCCCGACGCCTTCACTGGCGAGCGTAAGGCTGCTGTCGTTGACGAGTTTGTCTTCTCAATGACCGAGTACATTGCCTTCCACAGTCTCGATGACGCCACCGCCGTCGCCACCGTCGCCATGAACCTCAAGGGCAAGGCCAAGACCTGGTGGCGCCTCTGGTCCCAGGGCAAGCAACTCGACAACCTGACCCCGGCCGCCGTCCTGTCCCTCGTCCGCGACACCTTCCTTCCGTCCACCTCGCTGCGCACCACCGAGGATGAGTTCGAAGCACTGCGCCACACCGGCTCCGTCGAGCAGTTCAACTCCCGCTTCCGCGATCTCCTCCTCGAGCTGCCCCACCTCAGCAACAACCGCCAGAACCTGCAGCGCTACCTCACCAAGCTCAAGCACAGGGTGCGCATCGAAGTCGAATGGAAGCTTGACTCCAACACAGCCACCCTCGAAGATGCCATGGCCCTCGCCGAGCGATACGAGGCCATCATGGGTCAATCGCAACCCCTGATGCAACAGCCCGCTCGCACTCCGTTCCGTGACCAACCCTTCCGCGAGCTCCCGTTCCAGCGTCCTCCTCTCTTCCGCGCTCCGCCTGGCCAGCCGCAGTTCCGCCCCATGGTCCGTCCTCCTCGTCCCGCCTTCCAGCCAACCCAGCCTCCCGCACGTGACCCCAACGCCATGGACCTCGACAACGTCGACATGCGCCCGATCAAGAAGCTCACCGACCGCGAGAAGGAGTATCTTCGCCGCAACGGAGGCTGCTTCCGCTGCCGCAAGTTCGGCCACATCGCCTCGCAGTGTCCCTTGAACCAGCCCCGCATCAACGCTATCGTCGAGACCGCCGACCAGGCCACCTTCTACGAAGATCAGGGAAACGACGAGGCGGCAACCCCTGGATCCTACGACCTCTGAAGGACCCGGCGAGTTGCCGCCATCCGACTCCAACCCCCGACGCTGAACTATTGACTCTCGCCACCGGACCTCACCTGATCAACTCCCTCATCGACGAACCCCACCGCATTGCCGCCAACCACGGCAAGGGACTGCTTGTGATCGACGCCACCCTCAACGGCTCCCCGATCACCGTCCTCATCGACCCTGGTGCGACCAACTCGCACATCTCCGAGACCCTCGCCTCGACCCTCGACCTTCGAACCAAGACCACCGCCAACGCCGTCACGATGCCCAACGGCAAGTCCTTCCCGTCCTCCGTCACCGATCCCGTCGACCTCACCATCCACGACTACCACGCCCGCATCAACCTCTTCACCGCGCCACTCACCTGGGACGTCATCCTCGGCAAGAACTGGCTCGACCAGACCAACCCCGAGATCGACTGGCCCTCCAACCGAATCAAGTTCTCGATCGACGGGAAGCACCACACTTGGACGGCATCGCGACCCGACTCCGGAATGCCACTCACGACCCTCGAACTCCGATCCCAGTACCACATGTCGACCCAGCAGATCAACGCACTCGCCTCGACTCCCGGCGCCGTGTATGTTTGTACTCTGAGCAGTGACTTGAATACAGTTGCTGTTGAACCCTACGACCCCGTTGCCCAACTCGCCCGTGTCCTCGAACCACTGACCCCCGAACACCGATCCATCGTCGCAAAGTACCGCGATGCCTTCAACGAACTCAAGGAACTCCCGCCTCACCGACCCGGCATCGACATGAACATCCGACTCGACGACTCTGCCAAGCCAACTTGGTCGTCGCTCTACCAAATGTCGGCCGAAGAACTCGCTCGACTCAAAGACGAACTCGACCGATTGCTCCGGATCGGCCACATCCGCAAGTCCGTCTCGCCCTTCGGCGCACCGATCTTCTGGGTCAAGCAGGGCGACAAGTTCCGACTCGTCTTTGACTTCCGCGCCCTCAACAAGATCACCGTCAAGGACCGCACCGCGCTGCCCAACATGCGCGAGATCATCGACCGCCTGTCCAAGTGCCGTGTCTTCTCCAAGCTCGACTTGCAACGCGGATTCCACCAGATCCGCATCGCCGACGCCGACACCCCCAAGACGGCCTTCAGGACCAAGTACGGCCACTTTGAGTGGCTTGTGATGCCCTTCGGCCTCGCCAACAGTCCCTCCGTGTTCCAAGCCGCGATGAACGACATCTTCCGTGAGTACATCGACGACTTTGTCTTTGTCTACATCGACGACATCCTGATCGCATCCGAGAACGAGGACCAGCACATCCGCCACATCGAACTGGTCCTCGACAAGATCCACCGACACGGCTTCAAGATCCGACCCGAGAAGTGTTCGTTCTTCAACTCGACCGTCACCTATCTCGGCTTCATCATCGGCGAAGGACGCATCCAAGTGCATCCCTCGCGCATCGACGCCATCAAGAACTACCCGCGACCAACAACCGAACACGAACTCCGCAGCTTCCTCGGCTTGACCAACACCATCATGAGCTTTGTCCCTGGCTACGCTGCCCTCGCCGGTCCGCTCTCGACGCTGATCACCACCCGCTCTGCCAACTCGACCAAGTCCGTCGTCTGGGACGACAACGCCATCGCCGCCTTCGAGCAGCTCAAGTTGCTCTCGCCTCAGTCGCTGCACATGGTCAACCCGGACAAGGACATTCACCTCTTCACCGACTGGTCCGAGTCAAGCGCATCGATTGGTGGATGGATCGGCCAGGACATGGACGGATCCGGCACAGTGCGCCCTATCGCCTTCAACTCGCAGAAACTGCACGGATCCGAGCTCAACTACTCGCCCTACAACGGCGAGCTGCTATCGATCACCCGCCACCTCGACAAGTTCAAGAACTACCTCGTCGGCCGCAAAGTCTTCCTCCACACCGACCAGAAGGCGCTCAAGCACATCCTCGACTCCAAGACCCTCAACAAGCGCCAACAGCGAGCCATCGACACGATGCTGGACTTTGACCTCGAGATCCAGTGGATCCCCGGCTCGTGGAACAAGGTCGCCGACGTGCTCTCGCGCACACCGACAGCCATCTCCAAGGCCGTCCAAGTCTCGATCATCAACGCGATTGTCAACCTCGGACCCTCGCCCGACGATCTCTTGGACACCATCCGCACTCAGTACAGCTCCGACCCGATCCTGTCAGCACTGATCTCGGCCCTCCGCGACAACTCGACCGACGGACTCAAGCCGTGGATGAAGGCACAGCTGCACCGCTTCTCACTTCGACACGGGATTCTCTACTTCGACTCGACCCGCATCTGCATCCCCGGCAAGGACCTCCGCATCTCGATCATCAAGGACCACCACGACTCTGTCTGTGCAGCTCACCCCGGCACCAACACGCTCTACAAGGCCATCTCAACCCACTACTACTGGCCCGCCATGTCCAAGGACATTGCCGAGTGGGTCTCGCACTGCGACATCTGCCAGCGAGCCAAGATCCGACGACAACAAGCGTACGGCCACTTCTCCCGGATCCCTGTGGCCACCCGCAAGATGGACACTGTCGCCCTCGACTTCATCCTCGGACTCCCGCCTGTCACGGACTCACTCTCGGGCCGCACCTTCAACTCGATCACGATCTTTGTCGACTCCCTCACCAAGTACGTCGTCCTGGTCCCCGGCAACAAGACCGACTCGGCCGAAGACGTCGCCCGCCAGTACTTCCGCGATGTCTTTGTGCACTTTGGACTCGCCGGCACTTTCATCTCCGATCACGACACACGCTTCCGGTCGGCCTTCTGGACAGAACTTAACGTTCTGCTCAAGACCGAACTCCGGATCGCCTTTGCCCACCACCACGAGGCCGCCGGACAAGTCGAACGCTTTGTGGCGACCGTCGCCGAGGCCATCCGCTGTTCGACTCTGGCCCTCGGCTCCCGCTGGATCGATCAAGTGCCATACATCCAGTTCGCGCTCAACTCACACAACTCAGCATCGACTGGACATTCGCCCTTCTTCCTGATGCACGGTCAGCATCCTCGCACCCCTGCCAACACCGACATCATCGCCGAGTCCAACCCCGCAGCACAGTCGATCGAGGAGATGCAAGCGACTCTGGACTTGGTCTCGGACAACATCGGCAAGGCCCAGGACCGGGCCCTGTACTACGCCAACCGACATCGACGCGATATCAGCTACGACATTGGCGACCAAGTCCTGATCGACACGACCGCGTACCACTTCAGCACGGACGACGTCACACCCTCCAAGATGCGGATGCCGTACTTGGGACCCTTCAAGATCGTCGAGAAGATCGGGACGACTGGATATCGACTTCGACTCCCGAGGACCCTTCGATTCACAACCGAACTCCCAGCTTCCGCCCTCGTCCCGTACAACACACCATCGACCGACCAACTTGTGTTTGACGAACCCGGACCCAATCGCAACGACGAATCAGTGTTCGAAGCGATCATTGGACACAGGATCAACCGACGACGTCGACTTCCTGGATATCGACACGAGTTCCTGCTCCGCTGGCAGGGATACGACCCATCGTACGACTCGTGGGCACCACTGGCCGAACTCTTGGATGGAGGACTCGCAGACATCCACGACTTTCTCAGCCGCAACCGCAACCTTCCTGAAATCGACTCACTGATCGACCTTTGCCAAGCACAAGTGCAACGCAACTCGGGATCGAAGAATTGATGGTTTGACTTGAGCACAATTTTTCTGGGGGGGATGTCACAGATCCCTCTGCCCGCTTGGCTGCACCGTCGCACTTGTGTCACTGTTTGCGTTGCACACTTTCTTTTTCCTTTGTCCTGCGACGCGTTTCCTTTTTCCTTGCTCTCATGTTGCACACGCCGCTCTGTGTTCCCTGCATCTGTCATCGACCATGCATTAGTCAGACGCCGTGTCACCCGCATTTGTCAGCCACCGAGCATTTGTCAGACTTTCACATGTTTCTCCGGTTAGCCGCTGCTGCCTGGCTGCTGTCCCGCCGCCTCCGCTGCTTCGCCCCCGCTGCGGCAGGCTTCGCCTCCGGGACCGCCAGACAGATAAATAGCCCGCCTTCGCCCGCTCATGTTTCTGGTCATCACCTTCGACCCCAGACACACTTGACCCAAGATCCTAGCCTCGCTAAGATCAATAAAACCCTTCTCTATCTTCTTCTTTTGACTTCCTCTTGATCCCGTGATCTGACAGTTGTCGAGCTCTTGGCGGAACACATCGTTCATCAGCTGCATGAACGTGGCAGGTGCGTTCGTCAATCCGAACGGCAGCACTAGGAACTCGTACAGTCCGTAGCGAGTCCTGAAGGCGGTCTTGTGGACATCATCCTCGTGGATGCGGATCTGATGGTAGCCTGAGCGGAGGTCTATCTTGCTAAAGACCTTTGCTCCACTCAGACGATCCATCAACTCGTCGATCCTGGGCAACGGGTAGGTGTTCTTGATGGTCTGTTTGTTTAGTGCGCGATAGTCGACGCACATCCTGAGATCACCTTCTTTCTTCTTGACAAAGAGCACTGGTGCACCATACGGTGACTGGCTCGGGCGGATGAACCCATGGGCGAGGAGGTCATCCAACTGGCGCTTGAGTTCGTCCATCTCCGTCAGCGACAGTTGGTACGTCGGTCTTGACGGAGGCGACGAGCCTGGTTCGATGTCGATGCGATGATCGACGGTGCGTTGGGGTGGCAGGCATTGTGGCAACTGGTCGGGGAATACGTCCTTGTACTCGTCGAGCAGCTTGGTCACCACAGGCGGGGGACCGGGACCGGCTTGGTCGGTGTCGTCGACCTCACGCACGACACAGAGGAACGACGTGTCCTTCTTGATCAGCCTCTTGAATTGCATGGCTGAGAGGAGAGGTGGCATGTTGGGTGAGGCCATGCCCTGCAGGACAATGTCAGGGCCAACACGGACAGTGCGGCCTTTCCAGTCGACGACTGGAGTCGGCTCGGCACGAGCAAGCCAGCTCATGCCGAGGATGGCATCGAACTTGGTGTCGATCACTTGGAACAACAGGACAGGATGGTACTTGGGATGGAGGGCCACTCGCAGGACCACTTGGTGTGTGCACTGCTGCACACGATCGTCTGCAAGCGCCACACTCATCGGCGACTTCTTCTTGGTTGCATGTATGTTGAGCTCCTGGAGCAAGCGTCTGCTGACAAAGTTGCAGCTTGCTCCAGAGTCCACCATCATTCGGACGGTGTGACCTTGGACGGTGGCAGGGAGGTACAGCAGGGACTCTTCATGGTCCTCCTGCACAGCCTCCTGCACCATGACTTGACTTGGGGGAACGGGCGACACTTGGTCTTGGTTGGCTTCATCACGGCCACTCGGACATTTTGGATAGGGTTCGGCCATTGCGGGGGCCTGCGGCGTCAGCACGCCATTGCACACGACGTCCACGGCTTGCGGACACATGTCGGAAGCATCCGACACACACGACTTGACAGGGGTGAGGGCACAGGCGGTCCTGTCCCTCAAGGGTTCTTGATTTTCTTTTTTGTTTTGGTTTTCAATTTTGGTTTTCTCTTCACGTTCGTGGAGAGGCAGGCGGCTTGCGCCACCATGCACCTCTCGCACGACGCACAACACTTGGTTTGTTTCTCCTTCGGGGGAGGGGGCGAGGTGAACTTCCTCTGGAGACGCGTGGACTGCATTGAGCAATCCACGGCGTTGGTCTCCTACTAGGGCTCCAGAGCCACCTAGTAGGGTCGGCCGTTTCCCGACTTCATGGGGCACTCCTTGGCCTGGTGTCCCGGTCGGTGACAGAAGAAGCAGGAACCATGGCGGAGGTCCTCCTGCTTCTGTCTGTCCTTGGGGGAGACAGTGGCAGCTTGCTGGAACCGGGAGCGGGGAGGGCCACGAGCCTCCATGGCGTTGACGTCAACGTCCATGGGCTCAGGCATGGGTCTTGCGGGCGGGGCCGGGCGAGGCGGACGGGCTGGGACGTGATGAGACCGATGGCCGCCTGCCAGCTGCGGGTAGAACTGGCGGCCATGGTACTGGACGTTGTCGAGGTTCTCGGCAACGTCCATCATCACGTCCAGGGACTTGCGGGCATCAGGGTTGCTGGCGATGTACTCTCTGATCTTGGGCTTGAGGCCCTTCTGGAAGAGGTACATCGCATCAGCAGAGCCCAGCTCCTCAATCTGGGAGGAGAGGTCTTCAAACTCCTCGATGTAGCGGGTCACAGAACCACGCTGCACGAGAGAGTATAGCTTGTCACGGGCAATGAGTTCAGCATTGGGGCTGCCGAAGCGGCGACGGAGGCGGTCCTTGAAGTCGTCAAACACACCTTCGCTCTGCTCGTCGAACCCTTGGCGGCGGTACCAACGGTACGCCTGGTCCTTTAAGCAGAGCTTGGCGGCGACGATGTGGTGGGTGGGGGCGACTTGGGCAGCATCGAGGTAGTCCTCGAGTTGCTGCAGCCAGTCCTCCACCGAGGAGGAGCGGCTCTTCCCAGTAAACACTGGGGCACGGAAGGTCTTGAGGAAGGCTTCCGGAAGTGGGCGGGGGTTGCTCATGGCAGGGGCAGGCTCCAGGGACAGAGAGGAGAGTCGGTCGGCAAGAGAGGCGGGATCCAGCTTGAGGATCTAGAAAGAGGACAAACAGGACGAAAACAAGACGAGGATTTCCGATGCTACCATGTAACGTCCACTACTGGGACGTTGGGGCAAGACGGGGAGGGAGGGGGTACAAGACAAGACAGGACGGGGCAGAACAGGGCGGTGCTAGGCTACTCTAGCGGACGGGTGAGCTCGGGGAGCACTTACGTTTATTCACGATAAAACCGAACTCCAGACAAACGGGGGGGAACGGGGGCAACCCGCAGGTATACCCTGCGGTGGCCTGCCTGCGGTGCGTGAAAACGCAAAGCGCAGCACAGGTCACGACCCACTGCGCCGCGCAGTACGCGCAGTACGCGCAGCACAGCGTCGGAGATACCATCTCCTACAAAACGAACGCCTCCCACAGCTACCGATTGGAACCTCCCAATGCCACCGAGCCAAGACAGTCTCATGTTGGAAGCGATGACTCCCCTCAGTACGTATTCGGACCTGCTGCTCCGGACAATCGTGACAAGCCTGGACTAACGGGTTGCCGCTCTCCAGTCAAGGTTGAACAAGTTCAAGGAGAGCAGACCCGTGGCCAGGAAGTCACGAGAAGTCCGCATGGGAGCGCAGATGCCGAGGTACATGAGGGTGATGTCTACGCTTGCCAAATAAAGACACTACCAAGTTCAATCGACCTGACGAGAGTGGTCGGGAAGCGAAGAGAGCCACCGCACGAAGGAGCAATGAACGCCATATCAGAGAGCGCTTGCTTCCACTTCGTGGGTGCTGCTGGGGGACCAACCGGCATTCAAAAGCGCATCCGGTTCCTGCGAGACTCTGGAGCCAAGGGCAACGTTATCAAGCAAGCCCTAGCCCAGAGTCTAGGATGCAAGATGATCCCCTGCGATATACAGCTACGATTTGCGGACGATCGCACTTCTGTCTCGACAACAGCCACGGTCATCAGCCTCCGATGTGGATCGTACACGAGGCTCATCAATTGTGTTGTCGCCGACATTAAAGATGACCTCATCCTGGGCAATCCATTCGATGAGGAGGTCCGCGTCCTGGATCAGAGGACCCAGGAGGGTCGGACAAGGATCACTTTCGTGGATCGGCGTAACACCCGACATGTTTGGACCAGCCTGCCAGCCGTGAAGGATCAACGAGTTAGGGCGATCCACATCGAAGCGGTATCCTTCAAGCAGCTCCAGAGAGAACTCAAAGAAGATGAAGTGCAGGTTGGAGTCGTCTTGGTAAGCCAATCCGAGGTCACCCAGATTAACAGAAACCCGAACGATAAGTCGCTGGCGGAACAGAAGGAGGAATACCTGGCCAAGCTTCCGCCAGCCATCCGATCTGTCCTGGAGAGATACATGGACGTATTCGAGGACCCCAAAGGTCTGCCCCCGCCTCGGCCGGAAGATCAGCACATCGAGCTGATCGATTCGAGGAAGCCTCCACCGTACAGACCCATCTTCCACTTGAGTCCCGAGGAGTTGACGGTGCTGAAGGCCAAGCTGGACGAGTTGCTCGAGAAGGGGCATATCCGCCCCTCGACATCCAACTACGGTGCTCCGGTACTCTTTGTCAAAAAGGCTGACGGCACATTACGTATGTGTGTGGACTACAGGGCATTGAACGCCAACACGGTCAAGAACCGCACTCCGCTTCCGTTCATTGCGGAGATGCGGGACCGCTTGGCAAACAAAAGATTCTTCAGCGGACTCGATGTTCGCGACGGGTTCAACACGGTCCGCATGGATGAAGGCAGCATTGCGAAGACGGCCTTTCGGACAAGATATGGAACATTTGAATACCTAGTAATGCCGATGGGGCTTACCAACTCCCCGGCCTGCTTCATGACGATGATGAACCGCATATTTCACGAGTTCTACGACAAGTTTATGGTCGCCTATGTCGACGATGTCCTTGTCTACTCGGACACTTTAGAAGAGCATGCAGCCCACCTGGAGCGAGTTCTCAAGAAGTTTAAGGAGAACGGCCTCTATGCCAAGTTGATGAAGTGCAGCTTCGCTCAGGAATCGGTCCCGTTCTGTGGACATGAGGTGTCCAGACATGGGCTGAGTATCACGAAGGACAAGGCCAACGCTGTCCTGGACTTTGGCCAGCTGTCCTCGATCACGGATGTGCAAGCCTTCCTGGGACTCACCAACTGGGTGAAGGACTTCATCCCCGGATACGCCGAGATATGTCTGCCATTGACAGGGCTACTTCCGAAGAACACCGGATGGATATGGACCGAACAGGAACAGACCGCGGTAAGGGTGCTTCAGCACCACATATCGTCATACCCGGTCCTGAGATTCTACGACACCCAACTGCCGGTCGAGGTCCACTCTGACGCCTCCCGCTATGCGGGGGGTGGGGTGATCTTGCAACGATTCGACGATGGGCTTCACCCCATCCTGTATTGGTCCAGGAAGTGGACGAACACTGAACGCAACTACTCGACGTACGAGCATGAACTGCTGGCATTGCATGATTTAGTCAAACATGGTCGGCCATATCTGATGGGTTGCCAGTTCCATGTGGTTACGGACCATAAGGCACTCATCTGGCTCAACACCCAAGCCAATATCAATCGACGCCAGGCCCGGTGGATCCTGGATTTTCAAGATTATGACTTCACTATTGAACATGTCCCCGGATCTCGAAACACAATCGCAGATGTACTCAGTCGAGCGCCATGCCACAGGCCCCTCTGCTCCAAGTGTAGGGGGAAGATTGACTCGGACACAGCTGCAGTCGATGTGAGGCCGGTCACGACCAGTCTCTCTGCCTCTTCCCTCCGTGACGAAGTAGGAGACGCTCTGGGGAACGATGAATTGGCAATGACACTGCAGAAGTATCTCGATGGTCAGGATGTAGATGGCCGCTCCAAGGACGCACCACTGGAGCGTCTTACA
Organism: Polychytrium aggregatum; assembly: GCF_025602895.1. Classification (NCBI taxonomy): domain Eukaryota; kingdom Fungi; phylum Chytridiomycota; class Chytridiomycetes; order Polychytriales; genus Polychytrium; species Polychytrium aggregatum. The sequence continues at coordinate 172,558 of NW_026516261.1, forward strand.
AGAGTGGATGGCCTGATCTTTTACGACCACGATCGACTCTACGTCCCGAAGGTGGAGTCGATACGAACACGGATCCTTCAAGAGCACCACGACGTCATCACTGTGGGCCATGTTGGACAGCTACGGACGCTCGAAAAGATTTCGCGCCAGTTCTGGTGGCCCACGTTGCGAGCGGATGTGACCCGCTATGTTGCAGCATGCGAGGTGTGCCAGAAGTCCAAACCCCGCAACCACCTCCTCGACGGCCTGCTGCATCCGTTGCCCATCCCTGAGGAACGATTCAGCTCGGTGTCCATGGACTTTGCCTTTATGCCACTGTCGAAGAAAGGCAACGACAAGTGTCTGATCCTGGTGGATCGACTCACCAAGCTGGCACGGTTCGTTCCGTGCACAACCAAGTCCACGGCCGAGGACGTGGCATTGTTGTTTATTCAATACTGGGTCGTCTCCTTCGGACTCCCGACGGAGCTAATCTCGGACCGAGACTCCCTTTTCACATCGAACTTTTGGATAAAAGTCCTGACCACGCTTAAGATTTCCCAGAAGCTTACGACGGCCCGGCACCAACAGGCCAATGGCCAAGCCGAAGCAACGGTCAAGGACCTCAAGCAAAGACTGGTCCCATTCGCCAACTACAAGGGCGATAATTGGGACGAGGTGGTGCACCTGCTGGAGTTTGGACACAACGACTCGGTGCACACCTCCACCGGATTCTCCCCATTCTATTTGGCATTCGGGGTACACCCAAGGACGATGCCCGGCAACGAGCATGCCACCGATGATCGAGTGGCAACCTGGAGTCTCCTGGAGGACCTCGAAGCCATACGAAGGATTGCAACACAACAACTCCAGGAGGCTCAGGATCATCAAACCCGGAGCGGGAACGAGAGAAGACAGGCGGGGGAGGAGCTCAAGGTTGGAGACATGGTCCTCCTTGAGCGCGAAGGTATCAACTGGGAGGCCCACAAGTTCAGGCCAGACCAAATCATCCCGCGTCGGCTGGGTCCGTTCAAGATTACGGAGATCGAAGGACTCAACCACACCCTGGAGCTACCCCCTACACTAAGCCACATACACCCGACATTCCACCGCAAACTCCTGCGGAAGTTTATTGAGACGCCGGACGACTTCGCTTCAAGAGCGACTTACACAAGACCACCTGCAATCTCGGACGTCGAACCAATATTCAAGGTGGAGAAGTTGGTCAACGACAGAAAATACCGCAGGAAGCAACAGTACCTGGTACTGTGGGAAGGATATCCCCTTGAAGATGCCACTTGGGAATACGAAGACAACATCGCGGATGATGTGATAGGAGATTACTGGAGAGAGAAGGATGTGGGTGTAGGGAGTAGTATGTAGTTAGAAATTTGATTTCAAATTTAGGGGGGGTGTGACACGATTGAGGATAATCGAGGTATAGCCGTGAGCGAGAGCTTTCTTACGATACCGATTTCATCCAGAACGGATGAGAACTGACTGCTGTAGCACCGTGGGAAAGATTGTAGTGTATCGAGGGAGTAGTCCTGGGTTACTGTGTGTGTGTGTGTAGCTGGGGAACGGATAAGGAAATGGGGCACGCTCCTGTATGACTCTGGGCGCGTCAACGCGTCAGGCTGCTGGACATATAAGGCCGCCCCCTCGCCCTGCTCTGCTGGAGATCATCTGGAAAAATATAGTGGCCTTGGCTACAATAATGACCGCACGGATGGCCTGGAGCTCGGGCTCGGAAAGGCCAGAAGGGGAAGCCATTGGTAAAAGAGATAGAGAAGGGGACGGGGCAAAGGCAGGGCAAGTGGGGGGTTGTTGAAGGTCTTGCCAAGTGTCAAGACTGGACAACGGGGCAAGCAGGGAAGTGCGCAAGAGTCCTAATGCAAGACTCGAACGTAGGGAGAGGAGCGGGGACTGGACTGGGACACAGAGTGTCAAGTGTGAAGCCAAAGTTTTATTCTAGATCCAAGGCTTAGGATAATAAAAATACAAAGTTCATTTCAAGGACAAGGCAAGATAACTAGGCAAGATACAAGCCAAGGAAACTCGTTTCATGACACACACAAACAAACAGAAAGGCAAAAGAACAGCCAAGTGGGCAGTCAAAGTGGAGAACAAGCAGGAGCTATCCCTAACAGGCGTTGATGATCGAGACTTGGACGGCCTTGGAGATGGCTGTCGGTGTGCGCGAGAGCACGTCGGCGACCTTGTTCCACGAGCCGGGGATCCACTGGATCTCGAGGTCAAAGTCCAGCATCGTGTCGATGGCTCGCTGTTGGCGCTTGTTGAGGGTCTTGGAGTCGAGGATGTGCTTGAGCGCCTTCTGGTCGGTGTGGAGGAAGACTTTGCGGCCGACGAGGTAGTTCTTGAACTTGTCGAGGTGGCGAGTGATCGACAGCAACTCGCCGTTGTAGGGCGAGTAGTTGAGCTCGGATCCGTGCAGTTTCTGCGAGTTGAAGGCGATGGGGCGCACTGTGCCGGATCCGTCCATGTCCTGCCCGATCCATCCACCAATCGATGCGCTTGACTCGGACCAGTCGGTGAAGAGGTGAATGTCCTTGTCCGGGTTGACCATGTGCAGCGACTGAGGCGAGAGCAACTTGAGCTGCTCGAAGGCGGCGATGGCGTTGTCGTCCCAGACGACGGACTTGGTCGAGTTGGCAGAGCGGGTGGTGATCAGCGTCGAGAGCGGACCGGCGAGGGCAGCGTAGCCAGGGACAAAGCTCATGATGGTGTTGGTCAAGCCGAGGAAGCTGCGGAGTTCGTGTTCGGTCGTTGGTCGCGGGTAGTTCTTGATGGCGTCGATGCGCGAGGGATGCACTTGGATGCGTCCTTCGCCGATGATGAAGCCGAGATAGGTGACGGTCGAGTTGAAGAACGAACACTTCTCGGGTCGGATCTTGAAGCCGTGTCGGTGGATCTTGTCGAGGACCAGTTCGATGTGGCGGATGTGCTGGTCCTCGTCCTCGGATGCGATCAGGATGTCGTCGATGTAGACAAAGACAAAGTCGTCGATGAACTCGCGGAAGATGTCGTTCATCGCGGCTTGGAAAACCGAGGGACTGTTGGCGAGACCAAAGGGCATCACAAGCCACTCAAAGTGGCCGTACTTGGTCCTGAAGGCCGTCTTGGGGGTGTCGGCGTCGGCGATGCGGATCTGGTGGAATCCGCGTTGCAAGTCGAGCTTGGAGAAGACACGGCACTTGGACAGGCGGTCGATGATCTCGCGCATGTTGGGCAGCGCGGTGCGGTCCTTGACGGTTATCTTGTTGAGGGCGCGGAAGTCAAAGACGAGTCGGAACTTGTCGCCCTGCTTGACCCAGAAGATCGGTGCGCCGAAGGGCGAGACGGACTTGCGGATGTGGCCGATTCGGAGCAGTCGGTCGAGTTCGTCTTTGAGTCGAGCGAGTTCTTCGGCCGACATCTGGTAGAGCGACGACCAAGTTGGCTTGGCAGAGTCGTCGAGTCGGATGTTCATGTCGATGCCGGGTCGGTGAGGCGGGAGTTCCTTGAGTTCGTTGAAGGCATCGCGGTACTTTGCGATGATGGATCGGTGTTCGGGGGTCAGTGGTTCGAGGACACGGGCGAGTTGGGCAACAGGGTCGTAGGGTTCAACAGCAACTGTATTCAAGTCACTGCTCAGAGTACAAACATACACGGCGCCGGGAGTCGAAGCGAGTGCGTTGATCTGCTGGGTCGACATGTGGTACTGGGATCGGAGTTCGAGGGTCGTGAGTGGCATTCCGGAGTCGGGTCGCGATGCCGTCCAAGTGTGGTGCTTCCCGTCGATCGAGAACTTGATTCGGTTGGAGGGCCAGTCGATCTCGGGGTTGGTCTGGTCGAGCCAGTTCTTGCCGAGGATGACGTCCCAGGTGAGTGGCGCGGTGAAGAGGTTGATGCGGGCGTGGTAGTCGTGGATGGTGAGGTCGACGGGATCGGTGACGGAGGACGGGAAGGACTTGCCGTTGGGCATCGTGACGGCGTTGGCGGTGGTCTTGGTTCGAAGGTCGAGGGTCGAGGCGAGGGTCTCGGAGATGTGCGAGTTGGTCGCACCAGGGTCGATGAGGACGGTGATCGGGGAGCCGTTGAGGGTGGCGTCGATCACAAGCAGTCTATGATATAGACATACCTCTTTTATTTCCGTTGCCCCCTCCATCGAGGCGGGGCGAGCAGCCGCCTTTTATGCCTGGTGGTGGGGGCCGTTGGCGCGTGTTGGGTCCCACAACAGCGCGCACCCATTTCCATATCCATTACTTCGACACCCTACATCATGTAACTTCAACCTTAGTTCCACCACGTCGCTATCCCTTTGCTCATTGTCCATTACACCCCCCCTAAATTTGCGCGCAAATTTCATAACTCCTCCACTACGCTCACTCCGACCGTTTTTCTTTCCAATATCCTTCAATCAGATCCTCAGCAATCTCGGACTCGTTCTCCCATGTGGCTTCTTCCAGAGGGTAACCTTCCCATTGTACCAGGTACTGTTTCTTCCTTCTGTGTTTGCGGTCGTTGAGTAACCTCTTGACCAAATATACCTCAGAGTCTGGTTCAACTGGCGGTGGCCTTGAATGCTTTTCCCTTGACGGGAAATCATTCGATGTGTCATTAAATCTTGTCAATAGCTTTCGGTGGAAGACGGGATGGATATGTCTCAGCGTCGCCGGTAGCTCCAATGTGTAGTTCAAGTCTTCAATTTTTGTTATCTTGAATGGACCCAGGCGTCTGGGAACTATCTGGTCTGGTCGAGTTTTGTGCGCGTCCAAGTTAATCCTATCCCTCTCGAGTAGGACTTGATCTCCCACTTCCAGGTGCTCCCCGTCTTGTCGAGCCCGGTTTCCATAGAAGCATTGGCGATCTTGGGAGCTCTTTAGTTGTTTTGTAGCCACTTCCTTGATTGCTTTTAGATCTTCGAGCATTCCCCAGTGTTGGATCGGTTCGCTTCTTCCCCGGTGGCCTTCCGGAATTGTCCGAGGGTGGCGACCAAAGGCCAAGTAAAATGGAGTAAAGCCCGTCGACACTTGTATCGAGTCGTTGTGTCCGAACTCTAAAAGATGTCGGATATCGTCCCAGTTGTCCCCTCGATAATTTGCGAAAGGCACCAGGCGTTGTTTTAAATCCTTTACCACCGATTCGGCTTGCCCGTTCGCTTGTTGATGTCTAGCGGTCGTCAGTTTCTGCGAGATATTGAGTTTCTTCGTGACTTCTGTCCAAAACACGGACGTAAATAGAGGGTCCCTGTCCGATATCAGCTCCAGAGGGAGACCGAAACTGACAAACCAGTGTTGAATAAACAACCCTGCAAGTTCTTCAGCTGTGGTTCTCGTCGTGCACGGCACAAATCGTGCATATTTCGTAAGTCGGTCCACAATGATCAGACACTTGTCATTTCCCCGTTTGGACTTTGGCATGTATGCAAAGTCCATGGAGACAGAACTGAATCTCTCCTCCGGAATGGGTAACGGATGAAGGAGACCGTCGAGGAGATGGTTCCTCGGTTTCGACTTCTGACACGTTTCACAGCCCGTAACATAACCAATCACATCGGCTCGCATAGTTGGCCACCAAAACTCCCTGCTAACCCTTTCAAGTGTCCGTAGTTGCCCAAGGTGTCCGACTGTGATCACATCGTGGTGTGTCTGCAATATCAATGTCCGAAGTGGCTCCACCTTCGGCACATAGAGCCGATCATGGTCATAGTACAGGAGTCCGTTCCTCCAGGAGAGTCGTTGGGTGTTGACCCCAGGACGTATCCTCTCCTTGGATTCAACTGAGCCTTGGTGAAGGTCCCGTACGAACTCATCATCCTCGAGGGCTGCTCGGACATCTTCAAGGAAGTTGGTGGTCGAGAGCGTGGTCATCGTCGCTGCCACTTGGATTTGCGCTGTGTCCGAATCGACCCTTCCTCTACACTTGGAGCAGAGTGGCCTATGGCACGGAGCGCGACTCAACACATCTGCAATTGTGTTGTTGGATCCTGGGATATGTTCGATGGTAAAGTCGTAATCTTGGAAATTGAGAATCCACCGCGCCTGTCTTCGGTTTATGGTTGCCTGAGTTTTCAGCCAGATCAGCGCCTTGTGATCTGTGACAACGTGGAACTTGGTTCCCACGAGGTATGGACGGCCGTGCTTGATCAAGTCGTGAAGCGCCAATAGTTCGTGCTCGTAGGTTGAGTAGTTTCTCTCGGCATCCGTCCACTTTCTCGACCAAAATAAGATGGGATGGGTTCCATCCTCAAATTCTTGGAGTATCACCCCTCCTCCGGCGTACCTGGAGGCATCCGAATGGATGATGACAGGGCTCATTGGGTCATAAAACCTTAACACTGGGTGGGAAGAGATTCGGTGTTGCAGTACCCGAACCGCTGTTTGTTGTTCCTCAGTCCAACGCCATTCTGCTTTCTTCGGCAACAGGCTTGTCAGTGGTAGACATGTTTCGGCATAGCTGGGAATAAACTCCTTGAGCCAATTAGTCAGCCCGAGAAATGATTGTACATCTCCGAGTGATTCTAATTGCCCAAAGCTTAGCACCGCATCCGCCTTGTCGGGCGTGATGCTGAGTCCTTGCCTTGACACTTGATGTCCGCAAAAGGGCACGGACTCCATGGCGAAGCTACACTTCATGAGCTTTGCGTAGAGTCCGTTGGTTTGGAACTTGCTCAAGACCCGGTCGAGGTGATCGGCATGGTCTTCCAGAGTATCTGAATACACCAGAACGTCGTCCACGTATGCGACCATGAACTTGTCATAGTATTCGTGGAAGATCCGATTCATCATGGCCATGAAGCAGGCCGGTGAGTTCGTGAGCCCCATGGGCATCACAAGGTACTCAAACGTGCCATACCTGGTGCGGAATGCAGTTTTCGAAATGCTTCCCTCATCCATCCGTACGGTGTTGAAGCCGTCTCGGACATCTAGTCCGCTGAAGAATCGCTTCCCTGCGAGTCGGTCGTGCATTTCTGCAATAAATGGCAGAGGTGTCCTGTTTTTGACAGTGTTTGCATTGAGGGCTCGATAATCCACACACATTCGGAGAGTGCCATCGCTTTTCTTGACGAATAGCACCGGTGCACCGTAGTTGGAGGTGGATGGCCGGATGTGTCCCTTCTCTAACAGTTCGTTGAGCTTTGCTTTCAGCACCTCAAGCTCTTGTGGACTCAGGTGGAAGATTGGTCGGTATGGTGGAGATTTTCTCGAATCTATCAACTCAATCCTTTGATCTTCGGGCCGTTGTGGGGGCAGGCCCTTTGGCTCTTCAAACACGTCCATGTACTTTTCCAGAACTTTGCGAATAATCGGAGGAAGTCTGGCCAGGTATTCTTCGTTTTGTTCCGACAGGGATTTGTCGTTCGGGTTTCGGTTGATGGGCACAGACTGGATTGAAGCCTGACTCACCAACACCAATCCGACCTGCACTGCTTCTTCCTTCAGCGACTCTTGAAGCTGCTTGAATGTCACACTCTCGATCACTATACCGTTGGCAGTTGTCGCCGTCGCCGGCAGGCTGGTCCATCGGTGGCTTCGCTGTTGGCGATCGACGAAGCGAATGGTTGTGCACCCTCGCTCCACCTTCTGGTCGATAATCCTAACCTCATCGTCGAACGGATTGCCAAGGATAAGATCATCCCTGATGTCAGCAACCACACAATTCACTAGTCTGGAATACGATCCACATCTGAAGTGGATAACTGTCGCGTGGGTCGAGATGGCCGTGCGGTCGTCTGCAAATCGGAGTTGGATATCGCACGGGGTCATAATGCATCCGAGCTTTCGGGCCAGAGAATCCTTGAGGACGTTCCCTTTTGCGCCAGAGTCTCTCAGGAATTTGATCTTCTGTTGGACACCCTTGGGTCCTCCAGCAGCGCCGGCGAAGTGGAAGCATGCATTGTCTGTGTCACAGATCCCTCTGCCCGCCTAGCTGCACCGTCGCACTTGTGTCACTGTTTGCGTCGCACACTTTCTATTTCCTTTGTCCTGTGACGCCTTTCCTTTTTCCTTGCTCTCATGTTGCACATGCCGCTCTGTGTTCCCTGCATTTGTCATCGACCATGCATTAGTCAGACGCTGTGTCACCCGCATTTGTCAGCCACCGAGCATTTGTCAGACTTTCACATGTTTCTCCGGTTAGCCGCTGCTGCCTGGCTGCTGTCCCGCCGCCTCCGCTGCTTCGCCCCCGCTGCGGCAGGCTTCGCCTCCGGGACCGCCAGACAGATAAATAGCCCGCCTTCGTCCGCTCATGTTTCTGGTCATCACCTTCGACCCCAGACACACTTGACTCTAGATCATAGCCTCGCTAAGATCAATAAAACCCTTCTCTATCTTCTTCTTTTGACTTCCTCTTGATCCCGTGATCTGACATGGTAGCATCGGACGATCCCGCCGTCAATGCCTGCCTCCAAGCCCTTGAACAACTCTCGCTCGAGGACCGCGCCCTGGTCCTCTCCGCCCTGACCGCCCAGCCGAATCTCCCCACGGTCCCTCCCGGTTTCAAGCGTCCCAAGATCCCGCTCCCCGACGCCTTTACTGGCGAGCGTAAGGCTGCTGTCGTTGACGAGTTTGTCTTCTCAATGACCGAGTACATTGCCTTCCACAGTCTCGATGACGCCACCGCCGTCGCCACCGTCGCCATGAACCTCAAGGGCAAGGCTAAGACCTGGTGGCGCCTCTGGTCCCAGGGCAAGCAACTCGACAACCTGACCCCGGCCGCCGTCCTGTCCCTCGTCCGCGACACCTTCCTTCCGTCCACCTCGCTGCGCACCACCGAGGATGAGTTCGAAGCACTGCGCCACACCGGCTCCGTCGAGCAGTTCAACTCTCGCTTCCGCGATCTCCTCCTCGAGCTGCCCCACTTCAGCAACAACCGCCAGAACCTGCAGCGCTACCTCACCAAGCTCAAGCACAGGGTGCGCATCGAAGTCGAATGGAAACTTGACTCCAACACAGCCACCCTCGAAGATGCCATGGCCCTCGCCGAGCGATACGAGTCCATCATGGGTCAACCTCAACCACTGATCCAGCAGCCAGCTCGCACTCCGTTCCGCGACCAACCCTTCCGCGAGCTCCAGTTCCAGCGACCTCCTCTCTTCCGCGCTCCACCTGGCCAGCCGCAGTTCCGCCCGATGGTCCGTCCTCCTCGTCCCGCCTTCCAGCCAACCCAGCCTCCCGCACGTGACCCCAACGCCATGGACCTCGACAACGTCGACATGCGCCCGATCAAGAAGCTCACCGACCGCGAGAAGGAGTACCTCCGCCGTAACGGAGGCTGCTTCCGCTGCCGCAAGTTCGGCCACATTGCCTCGCAGTGTCCCTTGAACCAGCCCCGCATCAACGCCATCGTCGAGACCGCCGACCAGGCCACCTTTTACGAAGATCAGGGAAACGACGAGGCGGCAACCCCTGGATCCTACGACCTCTGAAGGACCCGGCGAGTTGCCGCCATCCGACTCCAACCCCCGACGCTGAACTATTGACTCTCGCCACCGGACCTCACCTGATCAACTCTCTCATCGACGAACCCCACCGCATTGCCGCCAACCACGGCAAGGGACTGCTTGTGATCGACGCCACCCTCAACGGCTCCCCGATCACCGTCCTCATCGACCCTGGTGCGACCAACTCGCACATCTCCGAGACCCTCGCCTCGACCCTCGACCTTCGAACCAAGACCACCGCCAACGCCGTCACGATGCCCAACGGCAAGTCCTTCCCGTCCTCCGTCACCGATCCCGTCGACCTCACCATCCACGACTACCACGCCCGCATCAACCTCTTCACCGCGCCACTCACCTGGGACGTCATCCTCGGCAAGAACTGGCTCGACCAGACCAACCCCGAGATCGACTGGCCCTCCAACCGAATCAAGTTCTCGATCGACGGGAAGCACCACACTTGGACGGCATCGCGACCCGACTCCGGAATGCCACTCACGACCCTCGAACTCCGATCCCAGTACCACATGTCGACCCAGCAGATCAACGCACTCGCTTCGACTCCCGGCGCCGTGTATGTTTGTACTCTGAGCAGTGACTTGAATACAGTTGCTGTTGAACCCTACGACCCTGTTGCCCAACTCGCCCGTGTCCTCGAACCACTGACCCCCGAACACCGATCCATCATCGCAAAGTACCGCGATGCCTTCAACGAACTCAAGGAACTCCCGCCTCACCGACCCGGCATCGACATGAACATCCGACTCGACGACTCTGCCAAGCCAACTTGGTCGTCGCTCTACCAGATGTCGGCCGAAGAACTCGCTCGACTCAAAGACGAACTCGACCGACTGCTCCGAATCGGCCACATCCGCAAGTCCGTCTCGCCCTTCGGCGCACCGATCTTCTGGGTCAAGCAGGGCGACAAGTTCCGACTCGTCTTTGACTTCCGCGCCCTCAACAAGATAACCGTCAAGGACCGCACCGCGCTGCCCAACATGCGCGAGATCATCGACCGCCTGTCCAAGTGCCGTGTCTTCTCCAAGCTCGACTTGCAACGCGGATTCCACCAGATCCGCATCGCCGACGCCGACACCCCCAAGACGGCCTTCAGGACCAAGTACGGCCACTTTGAGTGGCTTGTGATGCCCTTCGGCCTCGCCAACAGTCCCTCGGTTTTCCAAGCCGCGATGAACGACATCTTCCGCGAATACATCGACGATTTTGTGTTCGTCTACATCGACGACATCCTGATCGCATCCGAGGACGAGGACCAGCACATCCGCCACATCGAACTGGTCCTCGACAAGATCCACCGACACGGCTTCAAGATCCGACCCGAGAAGTGTTCGTTCTTCAACTCGACCGTCACCTATCTCGGCTTCATCATCGGCGAAGGACGCATCCAAGTGCATCCCTCGCGCATCGACGCCATCAAGAACTACCCGCGACCAACAACCGAACACGAACTCCGCAGCTTCCTCGGCTTGACCAACACCATCATGAGCTTTGTCCCTGGCTACGCTGCCCTCGCCGGTCCACTCTCGACGCTGATCACCACCCGCTCTGCCAACTCGACCAAGTCCGTCGTCTGGGACGACAACGCCATCGCCGCCTTCGAGCAGCTCAAGTTGCTCTCGCCTCAGTCGCTGCACATGGTCAACCCGGACAAAGACATTCACCTCTTCACCGACTGGTCCGAGTCAAGCGCATCGATTGGTGGATGGATCGGGCAGGACATGGACGGATCCGGCACAGTGCGCCCCATCGCCTTCAACTCGCAGAAACTGCACGGATCCGAACTCAACTACTCGCCCTACAACGGCGAGCTGCTGTCGATCACTCGCCACCTCGACAAGTTCAAGAACTACCTCGTCGGCCGCAAAGTCTTCCTCCACACCGACCAGAAGGCGCTCAAGCACATCCTCGACTCCAAGACCCTCAACAAGCGCCAACAGCGAGCCATCGACACGATGCTGGACTTTGACCTCGAGATCCAGTGGATCCCCGGCTCGTGGAACAAGGTCGCCGACGTGCTCTCGCGCACACCGACAGCCATCTCCAAGGCCGTCCAAGTCTCGATCATCAACGCCATTGTCAACCTCGGACCCTCGCCCGACGATCTCTTGGACACCATCCGCACTCAGTACAGCTCCGACCCGATCCTGTCAGCACTGATCTCGGCCCTCCGCGACAACTCGACCGACGGACTCAAGCCGTGGATGAAGGCACAGCTACACCGCTTCTCACTTCGACACGGGATTCTCTACTTCGACTCGACACGCATCTGCATCCCCGGCAAGGACCTCCGCATCTCGATCATCAAGGACCACCACGACTCTGTCTGTGCAGCTCACCCCGGCACCAACACGCTCTACAAGGCCATCTCGACCCACTACTACTGGCCCGCCATGTCCAAGGACATTGCCGAGTGGGTCTCGCACTGCGACATCTGCCAGCGAGCCAAGATCCGACGACAACAAGCATACGGCCACTTCTCTCGGATTCCTGTGGCCACCCGCAAGATGGACACTGTCGCCCTCGACTTCATCCTCGGACTCCCGCCTGTCACGGACTCACTCTCGGGACGCACCTTCAACTCGATCACGATCTTTGTCGACTCCCTCACCAAGTACGTCGTCCTGGTTCCTGGCAACAAGACCGACTCGGCCGAAGACGTCGCCCGCCAGTACTTCCGCGATGTCTTTGTGCACTTTGGACTCGCCGGCACTTTCATCTCGGATCACGACACACGCTTCCGGTCGGCCTTCTGGACAGGACTTAACGCTCTGCTCAAGACCGAACTCCGGATCGCCTTTGCCCACCACCACGAGGCCGCCGGACAAGTCGAACGCTTTGTGGCGACCGTCGCCGAGGCCATCCGCTGTTCGACTCTGGCCCTCGGCTCCCGCTGGATCGATCAAGTGCCATACATCCAGTTCGCGCTCAACTCACACAACTCAGCATCGACTGGACATTCGCCCTTCTTCCTGATGCATGGTCAGCATCCTCGCACTCCTGCCAACACCGACATCATCGCCGAGTCCAACCCCGCAGCACAGTCGATCGAGGAGATGCAAGCGACTCTGGACTTGGTCTCGGACAACATCGGCAAGGCCCAGGACCGGGCCCTGTACTACGCCAACCGACATCGACGCGATATCAGCTACGACATTGGCGACCAAGTCCTGATCGACACGACCGCGTATCACTTCAGCACGGACGACGTCACACCCTCCAAGATGCGGATGCCGTACTTGGGACCCTTCAAGATCATCGAGAAGATCGGGACGACTGGATATCGACTTCGACTCCCGAGGACCCTCCGATTTACAACCGAACTCCCAGCTTCCGCCCTCGTCCCGTACAACACACCATCGACCGACCAACTTGTGTTTGATGAACCCGGACCCAACCACAACGACGAATCAGTGTTCGAAGCGATCATTGGACACAGGATCAACCGACGACGCCGACTTCCTGGATATCGACACGAGTTCCTGCTCCGCTGGCAGGGATACGACCCATCGTACGACTCGTGGGCACCACTGGCCGAACTCTTGGATGGAGGACTCGCAGACATCCACGACTTCCTCAGCCGCAACCGCAACCTTCCGGAAATGGACACACTGATCGACCTTTGCCAAGCACAAGTGCAACGCAACTCGGGATCGAAAAATTGATGGTTTGACTTGAGCACAATTTTTCTGGGGGGGATGTCACAGATCCCTCTGCCCGCCTAGCTGCACCGTCGCACTTGTGTCACTGTTTGCGTCGCACACTTTCTATTTCCTTTGTCCTGTGACGCCTTTCCTTTTTCCTTGCTCTCATGTTGCACATGCCGCTCTGTGTTCCCTGCATTTGTCATCGACCATGCATTAGTCAGACGCTGTGTCACCCGCATTTGTCAGCCACCGAGCATTTGTCAGACTTTCACATGTTTCTCCGGTTAGCCGCTGCTGCCTGGCTGCTGTCCCGCCGCCTCCGCTGCTTCGCCCCCGCTGCGGCAGGCTTCGCCTCCGGGACCGCCAGACAGATAAATAGCCCGCCTTCGTCCGCTCATGTTTCTGGTCATCACCTTCGACCCCAGACACACTTGACTCTAGATCATAGCCTCGCTAAGATCAATAAAAGCACCTTCTCTATCTTCTTCTTTTGACTTCCTCTTGATCCCGTGATCTGACAGTCTGCCACCGCTCGCATGGCTTCCTGTGTATCACTCGTATTTCCGTCTTCCCACACGGCTGATAAGTTGATGGATTCGGGAAGTGTCTCTATTTCACAGGCATAAGCACCTCCATTGCATGCACCACTGACGTGAACCCCGATACTGTTTGCACCACCCCCAAGACTATCGTCCTTCTCTCCTTCGGCTGTACAATTAAGGCCTGGAAGAGAGGCGTCCGTTAGTCTTGGGTGTGCGCTCCCAGCCGGTGCCAACCGTAGCGGTACATACTCTGGAGTGTGCAATCCTCTGTGGCGAGACTCTTCCCCGTCCGTGGGTTGGGATTGCAATTGGCGGTAACTGGTCGTAGCCGAGGCACCCTTCTTTTCGTCGGATTCCACAGTGACTTGGCGGACTGGCAGTCTTCTGCGATGCTTCTCCTTCTCCTTTTCAGGGCATCGGGCCGCGATGTGTCCGGCATTGATTCTTCTGCAATAGAAACAGCCATCATTCGCTCGGAGGTAGTCTCGCTCACGGGCCGAGAGATGGGGTCCCCCGGATCGGTGACCCCTCTGGACGGCATCTACATCCATTGGGATCACTTGAGGAAGTAGGCTTGGGGGCTGGACCGCCGGAGTTGCCTGGCGGTCCCAGATCATTCCCAGTCGCAAGGTCTCCGTGATCAAGGCGGGGATGTCCTCTCTAAGCTCCGTCTCATAATTGTGGAGCATCTGGACATACGGACGCAAGGTCTCATGCAGTCCTTCCACGAAGTAACCGGTCTTGGAGAACGTTGTTAGCTTCGTGGCCGCAGCCGAGAGCTCCAAGAATCTGTCAATGTAGTTGGCAAGGTTCCGGAATTTCTTTGACTGTGAGAGAGACTTGAGCTCCTGTTCGGCTTTCGACGCCGAGTCAGACGGAATGAAGGTGTTCACCAACGTTGCTCGGAGCATGGCCCACGAAGCCAGGGACGCCCGAAGTCCTGAGTTGTGGGCCGAGAACCACCAGGTGTGGGCCTTCTCCTGGAAAAAGGTAGCAGCCAATCTGACTTGAACAGCCCCCTCGTAATAATCCCCTGCGAAGGTGAAGACTTCATCGAGGGCAATAAGGAAGGCATTCACGGTCGCTGCGTCCCTGTTGCCCTTGAAAGGGGGGACGGCTGCCTCGAGTTTCTTGAGGAAGGTCACCTTGGCAGTCAATTCATTCTGGCAAGGCGGGCTAGATTGTGGCTTGCGGTTCATGTGTTGAGCAGCATACGTCAATATGAGCTCCTGTTGCTCTGGGAGAAGGGCTCCGGCATGGCTATTGAGGGCCCCGTCAACGGTGACGTAGTCCTTCCAGGCTCCGCGAACAAGGTCTTCGAAAGAAACAGGAGCGACATTCATCCTCGGTTGAGGTTTGCCAGTGGTCTCCGGATGGACCGAGGTTCAAGAGAGGGCCAAGCGGGACGAAACAGCTCAGGCAGCGGGCCAGAGCGGACAGGAAAGACTTGCGAGGGCAGGAGGGCTCGGCGGGGAGCCAGGCGGGACGGGCGAGCTCGGGCAGCAAGCCAGAGCAGACAGGAATCTAGAGGTCGGGGATATGTTAGACCGATGCTACCATATGATGTAGACATACCTCTTTTATTTCCGTTGCCCCCTCCATCGAGGCGGGGCGAGCAGCCGCCTTTTATGCCTGGTGGTGGGGGCCGTTGGCGCGTGTTGGGTCCCACAACAGCGCGCACCCATTTCCATATCCATTACTTCAACACCCTACATCATGTGACTTCAACCTTAGTTCGACCACGTCGCTATCCCTGTGCTCATTGTCCATTACACAGTCCCTTGCCGTGGTTGGCGGCAATGCGGTGGGGTTCGTCGATGAGAGAGTTGATCAGGTGAGGTCCGGTGGTGAAAGTCAATAGTTCAGCGTCGGGGGTTGGAGTCGGATGGCGGCAACTCGCCGGGTCCTTCAGAGGTCGTAGGATCCAGGGGTTGCCGCCTCGTCGTTTCCCTGATCTTCGTAAAAGGTGGCCTGGTCGGCGGTCTCGACGATGGCGTTGATGCGGGGCTGGTTCAAGGGACACTGCGAGGCAATGTGGCCGAACTTGCGGCAGCGGAAGCAGCCTCCGTTACGGCGGAGGTACTCCTTCTCGCGGTCGGTGAGCTTCTTGATCGGGCGCATGTCGACGTTGTCGAGGTCCATGGCGTTGGGGTCACGTGCGGGAGGCTGGGTCGGCTGGAAGGCGGGACGAGGAGGACGGACCATGGGGCGGAACTGCGGCTGGCCAGGTGGAGCGCGGAAGAGAGGAGGACGCTGGAACTGGAGCTCGCGGAAGGGTTGGTCGCGGAACGGAGTGCGAGCTGGCTGCTGGATCAGTGGTTGAGGTTGACCCATGATGGACTCGTATCGCTCGGCGAGGGCCATGGCATCTTCGAGGGTGGCTGTGTTGGAGTCAAGTTTCCATTCGACTTCGATGCGCACCCTGTGCTTGAGCTTGGTGAGGTAGCGCTGCAGGTTCTGGCGGTTGTTGCTGAAGTGGGGCAGCTCGAGGAGGAGATCGCGGAAGCGAGAGTTGAACTGCTCGACGGAGCCGGTGTGGCGCAGTGCTTCGAACTCATCCTCGGTGGTGCGCAGCGAGGTGGACGGAAGGAAGGTGTCGCGGACGAGGGACAGGACGGCGGCCGGGGTCAGGTTGTCGAGTTGCTTGCCCTGGGACCAGAGGCGCCACCAGGTCTTAGCCTTGCCCTTGAGGTTCATGGCGACGGTGGCGACGGCGGTGGCGTCATCGAGACTGTGGAAGGCAATGTACTCGGTCATTGAGAAGACAAACTCGTCAACGACAGCAGCCTTACGCTCGCCAGTAAAGGCGTCGGGGAGCGGGATCTTGGGACGCTTGAAACCGGGAGGGACCGTGGGGAGATTCGGCTGGGCGGTCAGGGCGGAGAGGACCAGGGCGCGGTCCTCGAGCGAGAGTTGTTCAAGGGCTTGGAGGCAGGCATTGACGGCGGGATCGTCCGATGCTACCATGTCAGATCACGGGATCAAGAGGAAGTCAAAAGAAGAAGATAGAGAAGGGTTTTATTGATCTTAGCGAGGCTATGATCTAGAGTCAAGTGTGTCTGGGGTCGAAGGTGATGACCAGAAACATGAGCGGACGAAGGCGGGCTATTTATCTGTCTGGCGGTCCCGGAGGCGAAGCCTGCCGCAGCGGGGGCGAAGCAGCGGAGGCGGCGGGACAGCAGCCAGGCAGCAGCGGCTAACCGGAGAAACATGTGAAAGTCTGACAAATGCTCGGTGGCTGACAAATGCGGGTGACACAGCGTCTGACTAATGCATAGCGATGACAAATGCAGGGAACACAGAGCGGCGTGTGCAACATGAGAGCAAGGAAAAAGGAAAGGCGTCACAGGACAAAGGAAAAAGAAAGTGTGCGACGCAAACAGTGACACAAGTGCGACGGTGCAGCTAGGCGGGCAGAGGGATCTGTGACAGCTGCCGTGGGAAACTCTGGTGAGAATCTGACGGTGGACGGGAGCTCTAACCTGTATCCATTTGAACCAATCTTCTCCAACACCTTGTAGGGACCGACGTAGGGTAGCTGGAGCTTGGACGGGTCGATGTCGTCGTGGTCGAAGTGGTAAGTGGCCGTATTGATCAGGACCTGGTCGCCGATGTTGTACTGGATGTCGGTCCTGTGAAGGTTCGCATAGTAACTTGCTTTGTCTTGCGCCTTATTCAGGTTCTCGACGACGACATCGACCGTGGCTTGCATCTCTTCTACGGACTGGGCAACTGGGTCCGTCGTGCCGACTACTGCGAGGTTGGCCGGCGACCTGGGATGCTGTCCGTGGAGGAGGTAGAAGGAGGAATAACCCGTTGACGACGAGGTATGGTCGTTGATGGCAAATTGCACGTAGGGAAGTTGTGCGAGCCAGTTTGTTTTGAACGTGTGGGCTGAGCATCTGATTGCTTCTACAACCACAGGCACGAATCGTTCCACTTGGCCTGCGGCTTCATGGTGGTAGGCGAAGGCGATCCGGAGCTGGGTCTTCAGGATTTCGCTGAGCCTACCCCAGAAGGCCGACCGGAAGCGGGGGTCCCGGTCGGTGACGAAGGTTCCCGCCAGGCCAAAGTGGACGAAAACGTCCTCAAAGTACTGTCTGGCAACGTCTTGGGCCGTGTCGTTCTTGGAGCCAGGTACGAGGACGACGTACTTCGTCAGTGCGTCGACGAAGAATGTGACGGTGTTGTATGTCTTGCCTGAGTGGGGGTCAGTGACAGCGGGTAGACCAAGGATGAAGTCGATGGCGATGACATCCATCTTGCGAGTGGGCGGTGGGACCTTGGAGAAGTGACCATATGCCTGCTGACGCCTTATCTTTGATCTTTGACAGACGTCGCAGTGGGACACCCAGGAGGATACATCCTTGGACATCGAGGGCCAATGGTAATGGGCGGCGAGGGACTTGAGGAGGACATTGGTGCCGGGATGTGCGGCGCAGAGGGAGTCGTGGAACTGACTAATGATCTTTCGTTTTAGGTCCCCCCCAGCTACACAGACACGGTGGCCGTCAAACAGGATGACGCCGTTGTCTAGGGAGAACCTGTGGAGCTGAGCCCGCATCCAGGGCTTGAGGACCGAGGGATCGTTGGTGGTGAGTGCTTGATGGATGAGGGACAGTGCTGCATCTTGGGAGTAATGGGACTTGATCTCGTCGGTGAGCAGTGTGGGATCGGGGCCGAAAGCTTGGATGGCGTTGATGATTGACACTTGTACTTCCTTGCTCTGGTTGTGTGGCATTCTCGACAACGCATCCGCCACCTTGTTCCAGGATCCGGGAATCCACTCGATCTCAAGGTCGAAATCAAGCATGGTGGCGACGGCACGCTGCTGTCGCCGGTTCAGGTTCTTGGAGTCCAGGATGTGCCTCAAGGCTTTCTGGTCCGTGTGAAGGTGGACTTTTCTGCCGGTGAGATACCCTCGGAATTTCTCGAGGTGTCGGGTGATGGCGAGGAGCTCTCCGTCGTAGGCGGAGTAGTTGAGCTCCGGGCCGTGGAGCTTCTGGGAGTGGAAGGCGACGGGTTTGACTACTCCGTCGCTGTCGTAGTCTTGTCCAACCCACCCGCCGATGGCAGAGTTGGACTCTGACCAGTCGGTGTGGAGGTGGACATCGAGTGAGGGGTCGAACATGTGGAGAGCTTGTGGGGTCAAGGACCTGACTTGTTCGAAGCGACTAATCAGGTCTTGGTTCCATTCGACAGGGGCCATGGAATTCTTGGACTTGGACTTGATGGCGGAGCTCAAGGGACCAACGAGGGATGCGAGCCCTGGGACGAGCGGCATGATCGTGTTCGCCAGTCCCAGGAAGCTCCTGAGTTGGTGTTCCGTCACGGGGCGAGGGAAATTCTCGAGTGCTTCGGTCCTGGACGGATGGACCTTGATGATGCCTTCACCGATGTCGAACCTGTAAGGAGTGAACAAGCGCAAGGACGAAGACCAAGTGCTTGGTATGAGCTTTATTAGCTTTTAGCCCCGAACACCAAAGAACAAGTTTTGTTCGAACTGGTGTTCAACATAGGCTCAGACATGCAGGGCTATTTATAGACCGGGAGAAGGTCGAGGGGCAAAAGTGGGCGAGAAGGGTGGAGCATCACAGAGAAGCGAGAAGGGGGTGCGAGAGTGG
The DNA here is from genome assembly GCF_025602895.1 of Polychytrium aggregatum. Lineage (NCBI taxonomy): Eukaryota > Fungi > Chytridiomycota > Chytridiomycetes > Polychytriales > Polychytrium > Polychytrium aggregatum. Next base: position 191,810 of record NW_026516261.1, read on the forward strand.
CTGGTGTGCAAGCGAGAGAGGCTTGGCACAGCCCGGGGACATGTGCCGAGCGGTGGGGGAGGCAGGAAACCAGTAGACGCGGGTGGCAACGGCGCGTGCTCATGCATGGGGGCAAACAAACACGTGGGGACTCATGATTGGTGCGGAGGGCGAGAGCATGCGGGACAATCTCATTGGTCCGTTGTGATGCTGGTCATCACACTATCTCCTCCTTAAACTACGGCGTGTTCCATCTTGAGTTCTCCTGGGGCCAGGCTTGTCTGGGTAGCGTCGGTGGTACTCCGCGGCCACCGTTGGGGCAAAGACAATGTCGGCGGGCTCCCAACTTCGATCGGTGACCGGGTAGCCTTTCCAATCGATGAGATAGTGCAGCTTTCCGCGCACGAACTTGGAGTCTAAGATCTCTTCGACCTCCCACTCCAAGTTCCCATCGATGACCACCGCAGGGGGCGGCGCTTGCACCCGACCCGGAAGCGAGTTCTTCTTGTAGGGCTCAAGAAGAGACACATGGAACACCGGGTGCACCTTTATGTCCTTTGGCAAGTCCAGGCGGAAAGCCAATGTCCCGACGGCCTCGAGGATGGTGAATGGTCCAATCCTCTGGTAATCCAGCTTCTTGCTTGGGCGAGTGGTGCTGATGTTACGAGTCAGCACCCAGACTTGATCGCCCGGACGCAAGTCGGGAGCCTGGGACCTCCGGAGATCTGAGAAGTGCTTGTAGTCAGACTTTGCCTTCTCAAGATTCTCCTTCAACAGTGCCAGGTTCCGCTGGAGATGTTCAACCCTCTCCGTGGCAGAGGGAACATCAGGGCCGCCAGCGACAACGGGGACTTCGAACCTTGGGTGGAACCCATAGGTTGCCAAGAATGGCGAGGCATGTGTTGACGAGTTCTCGAGGTTATTGTAAGAGAACTCGGCCAACGGCAGCAGCTCGGCCCAGTCATCTTGCTGATACGACGTGTAACAGCGCAGGTATTGGTTGATGACCTGGTTGACCCTCTCAGTCTGTCCATCGGTCTGGGGATGGAAGGCCGTGGACAGACTGGTTTGGATCCCGAGCTGCGTGCAGAGTGCCTTCCAGAACCGAGAGGTGAACTGACTTCCTCGGTCTGAAACCACTGTGTCGGGGAGGCCATGGAGACGAAAGACATTGTCGAGGAACAGTGACGCAGTCTCCTCCGCCGACGGCAGTGAACGCCAGGACATAAAGTGTGCCATCTTTGTGAGGCTGCATACCACCACAAAGATGCAGGTGTGACCCTTGGACTTTGGCAGATCAGTGATAAAGTCCATGGTCAGTGTCCCCCAGGGTCGATCGGCTGTCTGGAGTGGCAACAGGAACCCAAACGGCTTGTGTCGCGGAGCTTTCGAGCGTGCACAGGTGTCGCACGTCGAGACGTACTCTTTGACATCTTTCCGATAGGTTTGCCACCAAAACTGTCGCGATACCAGAGCCAGAGTCCGTCGGATGCCTGGATGACCCACAGCGACTGGGTCATGGCACGACTTGAGCGCCGGAACTCGGCACGACTCTGGGACCACAATCCTGTTCTGGAAGGTGAGGTACTGGCCATTCCAGACGAACTTCGGGTCACGACGGTATTTGTCTAGACCGGGATCCCGAGCCTGCTCTTCGGCTATGAGCTGCAGCAAATCCACAGGGTCACTGCGACTTGCAACCGAAGAGCGGGCGTCTCTGCTTCGGAGCACGCGTATCACCGCGGCAGGATCGAGAAGCAGAGGCGGATCCCTCGACACGGAGGCCGACGAAGGGATGTAGTCCGAGCGACGAGACAGGGCATCGGCCTTGCCGTTCCTCGCACCAGGACGGTACTGGATGCGGATGTCGAACCGAGACAAGAACTGGGACCACCGTGCATGACGCTGGTTTAGGATGCGAGCCGTTGCCAGGTACTCCAAGTTCTTGTGATCGGTCAGAACGGCAACGGGATGCTGGGCGCCTTCGAGGTAGTGTCGCCACGCCTCGAAAGCCTCCTTGATCGCCAACAGCTCTTTCTCGTATATGCTGTAGTTACGTTCAGCATTCGAGAGTGTCCGCGAATGGAACGAGCAAGGATGAAGGCGATCATCAGCACCCCGCTGGGAGAGCACGCATCCAAGCGCAAAGTCCGACGCATCTGACTCTACGACGAACGGCTTGGATGGGTCCGGATGCACCAGAACGGGCTCCGAAACGAAGGCATCCTTCAAGGATCTGAATGCTTTATCGGCTTCGCGGGACCACTGGAAGCCATGCGTCTTCCGGAAGAGCCGAGTCATGGGCCCCGCGATCTTTGCGTATCCATCGATGAAGCGTCGATAGAAGTTCGCAAACCCGACAAAGGATCGAAGATCCGAGATGTTGCGCGGTATGGGCCAATCCAAGATCGCAGAGAGCTTGGATCGCTCCATACCGATGCCCTCGGGCGAGACCATGAAACCAAGGAACGAGACCGAGGTTTTGGAGAACTCGCACTTCTCCAGCTTGCAATACAGCTTTGCAGCTCGGAGCTTCGAGAGGACCTGCTTGACGTGCTCTACATGCTGCGACGGATCAGCACTGTAGATCAAGATATCGTCAAGATACGCAATTGCGAACTGGTCCAACTCGGTGCGCAGGACGTCGTTGATGAAGTGCTGGAACGTCGCTGGCGCGTTGGTGAGCCCAAAGGGCATCACCAAGTACTCGAAGTGCCCATATCGAGTACGGAAAGCTGTCTTCCACTCGTCCCCGGAGCGGATGCGCAGCAGATTGTAGGCTCCACGAAGGTCCAGCTTAGTGAACACCTTCGCGCCTCGAAGTCGGTCCAGCAGCTCGCCGATCAGCGGTAAAGGGTAACGGTTCTTTACCGTGATACCGTTCAGTGCGCGGTAGTCAACGCAAAGACGAAGTGAGCCGTCCTTCTTCTTGACGAAGAGGATTGGTGAGCCTGCTGGGGACGACGAAGGACGAACGAATCCCTTGGCAAGATTCTCGTCGAGATAGTCACGCAGAGCGTGAAGTTCGGGCTCGGACAGTGAGTACAGAGGCCCGAACTTTGGCGACTTGCCCGGCTCCAAGTCAATGGGGCAGTCATAAGGGCGATGCGGAGGCAAGGAGTCAGCTTCCTGTTTAGAGAAAACAGACAGGAAGTCCTTGTACTCCGCAGGCACTTCGACAGTCGCAGTGCTCGGCTCGTCAGTGGGCAGGACATGGACCTGAAAGATGGTCAGGGGTTGCGTTCCATGCCTGCATGCATCCAAAGACTCGCGCATCGAGCGGTAATCAATGCTGCAGACGCGGAGAGGAGCGTCCGAGCTGAGAGGAGGGGCGTGGACAAGGTCAGAATAATGTTCGACGGTTACTTTATTCTGAACAATGTCCGAAGAACAAACAACAGGAGGAGGTACATCAAGGAGGGAAAGAGAACTGACAACAGAAGAAGGGGTTTGGGAAGAGCGAAGGGGTTCGGGAGGAACAAGACAAGAAGGGGAAGACGAAGGTGGGAGCGTAGGAGAGGAGCTTAGATCAATCAAAGGAGTGGAATCATCAAGAAGGGGAGTGACATTGGAGGAAGTGGAGCAAGACGAAAGAGAAGTAGTGCATGGAGAGGGGTCGGAATCAACAGAAGGAGGGAGACAAAGAAGACCGCGAGACCAGACAATCTTGGGCTCGGCGGTGCGCAACCAAGGAAAGCCAAGGATAAGTGGTTGATGTGGAGACCTGATCACATCGAACCGAAGGCGTTGCGAGACGTCCCCGAGAATCACCTCGAGTGGAGCAGTCTCGCGGAGGATGGGGCCAGACGACAGCGGCTTACCATCCACGCCTTCCACTGCCAAGGGCGAAGCCTTGGAGCAGGTGGGGACAGAGTGTCGAGCAACAAAGTCCTCGTCGATAAAGTTGCCAGAGGCACCAGAATCGACAAGTCCTTCGCACGACAGAGAATCACCAGAAGGAAGACGAACAGCGACGGGAACAACCAACGAGCAACGACGAACAGACGAAACACAAGACTTTGGTTCGGTACCAGCTTCGGCACCAGGGTTGCGGCTAGCACAGACAGTTAACTTTGCCGAGGGTTGGCAGGACAGCTCAGGTATTTGCACCTGTGGATGAGGTGCAGTTCCCAGTGACACCAGAGGTGCCACGGGTACTATGCCAGAGCTGAGAGTGTCCGCCGGTCCAGAGGCAAGGCGAAGCTGTCCGCACATCACTGCTTCCCCAGTACTTACCAAAGGCACCTTACCAATGTCTTCACTTTCGGAAGGCGGTGGGCACGGCTCCGGTTCAAGGCCTTCACTTAGAACCGGGCCTGGTCGTTTCCCGAACTGAAGTCTTGCACTTCTCCATCTTCGTAAACGATGGTGCGGATGATCCTCGGGCCGGGAGGTCCAGGGGGCGGTCCGGTAGCTCTGGTAGATCCAAACTTGACGGGGCAGTTTCGTACCAAGTGGCCCTTCTTGCCACAGTACAGGCAGAGTCCAAAGCGGCGGCGGCGTTGTTTCTCCTCGGCGGTCAGGGGTCCAGAGACGGCAGAGTCCACTTGCATGGGCTCGGAAACAATGTAGGAGGGGTGCGGCGGAGCGAGGACGGGCGCGGGAGCGATGGCGGGAACGGCAGCGGAGGCGGAACCAAAGGCGAACTGGGAAGACCGGTAGCGGGCAGGCGTGCTTCGGCGCTCTTGACGGCGCTCGCGGATTCGTGCATCGAGCTCGTTACAAAGCTCGATGTACTCCTCCAGATCTCGTGGCAGAGGGCGAACTCGCGAAAGTTCGTCTCTGACATCATCCGACAAGCCAAGTCGGAAGAACGAGATCTTTGCACCGTCGTTCCAAGTCGTATCGGCGGCAATACGAAGGAACTCGGATGCATAGACTGCGCACGGGCGGTTGCCCTGAGACAGTGTGGTGATCACTGACTCGGCAGTCCTGGCCCGATCAGGGTCGTCAAACACTTTGGAAAAGCGTTCTAGGAAATCGCCAAAAGAGTTGAGTCGGGGATCACCCATCTCAAGCATCGGAGTCGCCCACTGGAGAGCCGGTCCAGTGAGCAGACTAATGACGAATCCGACCTTAATCGGGTCAGCAGGGAACCGGTGGGGCTGCATTCGTATATACAGTTTGCACTGATTTACGAATGCCCGGAACCCTTGCCGGTTACCGTCGTAACGGTCCGGCATCTGCACGCTGTACCCAGCGGCAGGAGCATCGCGAGCTGTCCGGAGCTCGGCGAGCTCGGCCTCCAAGGCACGGAGGCGGTCCACGAGGGCAGGATCCATGGCGGGACTGGGACTGGGACTGGGAAAAAAAAAAAAAAAAGCGAGGAGGTTCAAGAACAGGAGAGCGAAGAGGGCTCAGACACAAGTGTGCTTGAGGTTCGGACAGGACTAGGAAAGGGGCGGGGCTAGGAGCGGAAGATACCAAGCAGGTGGTATCAGTAGAAGAGAGTTCGAACAAAGTGTAAGGAGTGAACAAGCGCAAGGACGAAGACCAAGTGCTTGGTATGAGCTTTATTAGCTTTTAGCCCCGAACACCAAAGAACAAGTTTTGTTCGAACTGGTGTTCAACATAGGCTCAGACATGCAGGGCTATTTATAGACCGGGAGAAGGTCGAGGGGCAAAAGTGGGCGAGAAGGGTGGAGCATCACAGAGAAGCGAGAAGGGGGTGCGAGAGTGGCTGGTGTGCAAGCGAGAGAGGCTTGGCACAGCCCGGGGACATGTGCCGAGCGGTGGGGGAGGCAGGAAACCAGTAGACGCGGGTGGCAACGGCGCGTGCTCATGCATGGGGGCAAACAAACACGTGGGGACTCATGATTGGTGCGGAGGGCGAGAGCATGCGGGACAATCTCATTGGTCCGTTGTGATGCTGGTCATCACAGAACCCGAGGTAAGTAACACGGTTTTGGAAGAAGGAGCACTTCTCTGGCTTGACTCTGAGCTGGTACTGACGCAGTCTCTTGAATACTTCTTCCAGGTGTTCCAGGTGTTTGGCTTCGTCTTCGGAGGCAATCAGGATGTCATCGACGTACACGAACACGTAGTCGTCGATGACGTCTCTGAAGACGTCGTTCATGGCACTCTGGAACACCGAGGGACTGTTCGCGAGGCCGAATGGCATGACCAGCCATTCGAAGTGGCCGTACTTGGTCCTGAAGGCGGTCTTGTCGGTGTCGTCAGGTGAGATTCGGATTTGATGGAATCCTCGTTGCAGGTCGAGCTTTGAGAACACTTTGCATTTGGAGAGGCGGTCGATCATCTCACGCATGTTAGGGAGCGCGGTACGATCCTTGATGGTGATGCGGTTCAGAGCGCGGTAGTCGAACACGAGTCTGAACTTCTCTCCTTGTTTCACCCAGAAGATCGGAGCACCGTACGGGGACACGGATTTCTGGATGTGACCGATCTTGAGGAGCCTGGTAAGTTCTTCTTTGAGGCGTTCTAACTCCTCTTGTGGCATTTGGTACAGGGAGGACCAAGTCGGTTTGGAGTTCGGCTCCAACTTGATGGACATGTCAATGCCGGGACGACTTGGTGGCAGCGAGGTAAGGTCTTGGAAGACATCTTGGTACTGGGATACGAGGTTTGTTTGGATCTTGGTGAGGTTCTTGGTTGCTTGTTCTGGGTTCATGGATTCTTGGTTGATAACCTCGCTTGTGATTTGACAGATGAAAACTGGGGAAGACTGGGCGATGTGCCGAAGCACCTTGGACTTGATGAAGTAAGTACTCTTGAGTTCGTGGATGGTCAGGGGAGTTTGCTTGTCGATGGGGGCGGCTACCCAAGTGTGGGTCGTGCCGCCGTGGGAAAACTGGACGGTGTTGGTGGGCCAGTCGATCCTGGGATTGACGGCGTTTAGCCAATTCTTTCCGAGGATGACGTCCCAGAGGATCGGGGCGGTGAAGAAGTCCATGATCGCACAGTAATCGTGGATCTGGAAAGGGGACTGAGGGAGTAGTTGTAACGTCCACTACTGGGACGTTGGGGCAAGACGGGGAGGGAGGGGGTACAAGACAAGACAGGACGGGGCAGAACAGGGCGGTGCTAGGCTACTCTAGCGGACGGGTGAGCTCGGGGAGCACTTACGTTTATTCACGATAAAACCGAACTCCAGACAAACGGGGGGAACGGGGGCAACCCGCAGGTATACCCTGCGGTGGCCTGCCTGCGGTGCGTGAAAACGCAAAGCGCAGCACAGGTCACGACCCACTGCGCCGCGCAGTACGCGCAGTACGCGCAGCACAGCGTCGGAGATACCATCTCCTACACTCCCACACTTAAGAAGGCTTCCTGCGAGGAGCCCTGCGTGTGCTCTTTATTTGGGGCTCCTCGAGGTGTTTACCGTATTTACTCAGCTCCTCGGGTGCATGGGACAAGTCCTCCAGTGTTTGCCATGTGTTGCCCGAGTGTGGGTAACCAACCCACTTGACATAAAACCGAAGTGACCCATCAGCCACTTTCTTGTGCCTCACGATCCTTTCGACTTCATATTCTTGAGTATAGTATTGTCCGAGGTCGTCTTCCAGTGGTGCGTCGTCCGGGACACCTTCGTCGGCGTCGGGGAACTGTGCTGGACTGCGGGTCGTGTGGCGACGCAGCTTGGACACATGGAAGACAGGATGGAGCTTGCTTCCAGGTGGCAAGTCCAACAGGTAGTTGAGGGGACTGGGTCGGGCCGCTATCTTGAACGGTCCTCGGTACTTGGGCAACAACTTCTTTGACTGGGCTTCGGGGACCTTGATGTTGTCGGCGTCCAGGTAGACAAGGTCTCCAACTTCAAAGGAGACATCCTGGTGTCGGCGGTCGTAGTACTTCGCCATCACTTGTTGCGCATCCGTGAGCGCGTCGGCGATCATCTTGTGTCGGACTTGATGATCTTTGACAAAGGCACTTGGTTTGGGAGGCAATCCAGCCGTGGACTCGGTCAGTGTCAAGGAGGTGGGAACATCAGGCTGGAATCCGTAGAGCGCCTCAAAGGGGCTCAAGCCAGTTGTGCTCGACTTGGCGGTGTTGTATGCAAACTCTGCATGACTCAGCTGTATGTCCCAGTCGTCTTGGCTGGTCGAGGCGTATGTCCTCAGGTATTGCTCGAGGGTGCGGATCGTCCGCTCGGACTGTCCATCCGTTTGTTGGTGGTGCGAGGTTGACATGTTCAGCTTGGTGCCGAGATGGTCGAACAGACTTGTCCAAAACAAGGAGGTGAATCGGGGGTCTCGATCACTGACGATGGACTTTGGGAGGCCGTGGTGCTTGAACACATGCTTGAAGAACAGCAGTGCAAGGTCAGGCGCGGAGCATGTCGTCTGGCACGGCACAAAGTGTGCCATCTTGCTGAACCTGTCGACAAAGACAGCGATTGCATCGTGGTCCAACTTGGTCGTCGGTAGATGCGTGATGAGATCCATGGACATGCTGGTCCAGGGGCGGTCGGGAACAGGCAGGGGTTGCAGCAATCCTTGCTCTCGGGTCGTGCGTGACTTGACCATCTTGCAGGTATGGCAGGACTCGATGTACTTCTCGACGGTGCGCTTCATTCCAGGCCAGTATGCGACTTTGGCCAGTCGGTCGTATGTCTTCTCGACTCCAAAGTGTCCAGCGAGGGGCGAGTCGTGGACCTCTTGGAGCAACTTGGTCTTCAACGACGGAATGTCCGGCACACAGACACGGCTGTCCTTCTTCAGGAGGAGCAGGCCATCACGCACTGTGTACTCGGATGATTCGTCGTCCTTGGGGAGCTTAGACACCTTTCGGAACAGTTCTCCGAACTGTTTGTCGTTGGCGATGTTGTCTCGGACAACATCCAGCATCGTGTTGTCGACACTGACAGTCGACTCGTACAGTGACGCCAATTGGTAGTCGGGGCGTCGGGACAGTGCGTCAGGCACCACATTGAGTTTGCCTTTCTGGTATACAACCTCGTAGTTGTACTCGGCGAGGAACTCCATCCATCGCGCTTGGCGTCGGCTCAGGTTCTTCTTGGTGTCGAGGTAACGCAGTGACTGGTGGTCCGTCACAATCTTGAAGGGCTTGGCGGTACCGTGGAGGTACACTCGGAACTTCTGCAGCGCGTAGATGATCGCAAGCTGCTCCTTCTCGTGCACGGGATAGTTGATCTCGTGTTGGGACAGTTTGCGCGACTCGAAGGCAACGGGCCTTCCCTCCTGCATCAAAACAGCTCCCACCGCAAAGTCGGAGGCGTCGGTGTGCACGGAGACATCCGTGTTCGGGTCGAACACAGCGAGGACAGGAGCGTTCGTCAAGGCGTGCTTGAGGGTCTCGAACGCTTGGCGTTGTGGGTGGTCCCACACGAAGGGGCACTCTTTGCGGAGTAGGTCTGTGAGTGGACCGGCAGTGCGCGCCAGATCGGGGATGAATCGGCGGTAGTAGTTGACGAGACCGAGAAACGACTGCACGTCAGAGACGCATGCGAGCGGCGGCCACTCGACCACAGACTTGACCTTGGCGGGGTCGACTTCGATTCCTCTTCCTGAGACAACGTGTCCCAGGAACGGGACTTGATTCTTGAAGAACTCACACTTGGACAGTTTGGCATACAACTTGTGCTCGCGTAGCTTGGCCAGCACGCGGGCGACATGACCTTCATGGGTCGCTTCATCCTTGCTGTACACAAGGATATCATCCAGGTACACGATGACAGAGTTGTCGAGCTCTTGGCGGAACACATCGTTCATCAGCTGCATGAACGTGGCAGGTGCGTTCGTCAATCCGAACGGCAGCACTAGGAACTCGTACAGTCCGTAGCGAGTCCTGAAGGCGGTCTTGTGGACATCATCCTCGTGGATGCGGATCTGATGGTAGCCTGAGCGGAGGTCTATCTTGCTAAAGACCTTTGCTCCACTCAGACGATCCATCAACTCGTCGATCCTGGGCAACGGGTAGGTGTTCTTGATGGTCTGTTTGTTTAGTGCGCGATAGTCGACGCACATCCTGAGATCACCTTCTTTCTTCTTGACAAAGAGCACTGGTGCACCATACGGTGACTGGCTCGGGCGGATGAACCCATGGGCGAGGAGGTCATCCAACTGGCGCTTGAGTTCGTCCATCTCCGTCAGCGACAGTTGGTACGTCGGTCTTGACGGAGGCGACGAGCCTGGTTCGATGTCGATGCGATGATCGACGGTGCGTTGGGGTGGCAGGCATTGTGGCAACTGGTCGGGGAATACGTCCTTGTACTCGTCGAGCAGCTTGGTCACCACAGGCGGGGGACCGGGACCGGCTTGGTCGGTGTCGTCGACCTCACGCACGACACAGAGGAACGACGTGTCCTTCTTGATCAGCCTCTTGAATTGCATGGCTGAGAGGAGAGGTGGCATGTTGGGTGAGGCCATGCCCTGCAGGACAATGTCAGGGCCAACACGGACAGTGCGGCCTTTCCAGTCGACGACTGGAGTCGGCTCGGCACGAGCAAGCCAGCTCATGCCGAGGATGGCATCGAACTTGGTGTCGATCACTTGGAACAACAGGACAGGATGGTACTTGGGATGGAGGGCCACTCGCAGGACCACTTGGTGTGTGCACTGCTGCACACGATCGTCTGCAAGCGCCACACTCATCGGCGACTTCTTCTTGGTTGCATGTATGTTGAGCTCCTGGAGCAAGCGTCTGCTGACAAAGTTGCAGCTTGCTCCAGAGTCCACCATCATTCGGACGGTGTGACCTTGGACGGTGGCAGGGAGGTACAGCAGGGACTCTTCATGGTCCTCCTGCACAGCCTCCTGCACCATGACTTGACTTGGGGGAACGGGCGACACTTGGTCTTGGTTGGCTTCATCACGGCCACTCGGACATTTTGGATAGGGTTCGGCCATTGCGGGGGCCTGCGGCGTCAGCACGCCATTGCACACGACGTCCACGGCTTGCGGACACATGTCGGAAGCATCCGACACACACGACTTGACAGGGGTGAGGGCACAGGCGGTCCTGTCCCTCAAGGGTTCTTGATTTTCTTTTTTGTTTTGGTTTTCAATTTTGGTTTTCTCTTCACGTTCGTGGAGAGGCAGGCGGCTTGCGCCACCATGCACCTCTCGCACGACGCACAACACTTGGTTTGTTTCTCCTTCGGGGGAGGGGGCGAGGTGAACTTCCTCTGGAGACGCGTGGACTGCATTGAGCAATCCACGGCGTTGGTCTCCTACTAGGGCTCCAGAGCCACCTAGTAGGGTCGGCCGTTTCCCGACTTCATGGGGCACTCCTTGGCCTGGTGTCCCGGTCGGTGACAGAAGAAGCAGGAACCATGGCGGAGGTCCTCCTGCTTCTGTCTGTCCTTGGGGGAGACAGTGGCAGCTTGCTGGAACCGGGAGCGGGGAGGGCCACGAGCCTCCATGGCGTTGACGTCAACGTCCATGGGCTCAGGCATGGGTCTTGCGGGCGGGGCCGGGCGAGGCGGACGGGCTGGGACGTGATGAGACCGATGGCCGCCTGCCAGCTGCGGGTAGAACTGGCGGCCATGGTACTGGACGTTGTCGAGGTTCTCGGCAACGTCCATCATCACGTCCAGGGACTTGCGGGCATCAGGGTTGCTGGCGATGTACTCTCTGATCTTGGGCTTGAGGCCCTTCTGGAAGAGGTACATCGCATCAGCAGAGCCCAGCTCCTCAATCTGGGAGGAGAGGTCTTCAAACTCCTCGATGTAGCGGGTCACAGAACCACGCTGCACGAGAGAGTATAGCTTGTCACGGGCAATGAGTTCAGCATTGGGGCTGCCGAAGCGGCGACGGAGGCGGTCCTTGAAGTCGTCAAACACACCTTCGCTCTGCTCGTCGAACCCTTGGCGGCGGTACCAACGGTACGCCTGGTCCTTTAAGCAGAGCTTGGCGGCGACGATGTGGTGGGTGGGGGCGACTTGGGCAGCATCGAGGTAGTCCTCGAGTTGCTGCAGCCAGTCCTCCACCGAGGAGGAGCGGCTCTTCCCAGTAAACACTGGGGCACGGAAGGTCTTGAGGAAGGCTTCCGGAAGTGGGCGGGGGTTGCTCATGGCAGGGGCAGGCTCCAGGGACAGAGAGGAGAGTCGGTCGGCAAGAGAGGCGGGATCCAGCTTGAGGATCTAGAAAGAGGACAAACAGGACGAAAACAAGACGAGGATTTCCGATGCTACCATGTAACGTCCACTACTGGGACGTTGGGGCAAGACGGGGAGGGAGGGGGTACAAGACAAGACAGGACGGGGCAGAACAGGGCGGTGCTAGGCTACTCTAGCGGACGGGTGAGCTCGGGGTGTAGGAGATGGTATCTCCGACGCTGTGCTGCGCGTACTGCGCGTACTGCGCGGCGCAGTGGGTCGTGACCTGTGCTGCGCTTTGCGTTTTCACGCACCGCAGGCAGGCCACCGCAGGGTATACCTGCGGGTTGCCCCCGTTCCCCCCGTTTGTCTGGAGTTCGGTTTTATCGTGAATAAACGTAAGTGCTCCCCGAGCTCACCCGTCCGCTAGAGTAGCCTAGCACCGCCCTGTTCTGCCCCGTCCTGTCTTGTCTTGTACCCCCTCCCTCCCCGTCTTGCCCCAACGTCCCAGTAGTGGACGTTACATGGTAGCATCGGAAATCCTCGTCTTGTTTTCGTCCTGTTTGTCCTCTTTCTAGATCCTCAAGCTGGATCCCGCCTCTCTTGCCGACCGACTCTCCTCTCTGTCCCTGGAGCCTGCCCCTGCCATGAGCAACCCCCGCCCACTTCCGGAAGCCTTCCTCAAGACCTTCCGTGCCCCAGTGTTTACTGGGAAGAGCCGCTCCTCCTCGGTGGAGGACTGGCTGCAGCAACTCGAGGACTACCTCGATGCTGCCCAAGTCGCCCCCACCCACCACATCGTCGCCGCCAAGCTCTGCTTAAAGGACCAGGCGTACCGTTGGTACCGCCGCCAAGGGTTCGACGAGCAGAGCGAAGGTGTGTTTGACGACTTCAAGGACCGCCTCCGTCGCCGCTTCGGCAGCCCCAATGCTGAACTCATTGCCCGTGACAAGCTATACTCTCTCGTGCAGCGTGGTTCTGTGACCCGCTACATCGAGGAGTTTGAAGACCTCTCCTCCCAGATTGAGGAGCTGGGCTCTGCTGATGCGATGTACCTCTTCCAGAAGGGCCTCAAGCCCAAGATCAGAGAGTACATCGCCAGCAACCCTGATGCCCGCAAGTCCCTGGACGTGATGATGGACGTTGCCGAGAACCTCGACAACGTCCAGTACCATGGCCGCCAGTTCTACCCGCAGCTGGCAGGCGGCCATCGGTCTCATCACGTCCCAGCCCGTCCGCCTCGCCCGGCCCCGCCCGCAAGACCCATGCCTGAGCCCATGGACGTTGACGTCAACGCCATGGAGGCTCGTGGCCCTCCCCGCTCCCGGTTCCAGCAAGCTGCCACTGTCTCCCCCAAGGACAGACAGAAGCAGGAGGACCTCCGCCATGGTTCCTGCTTCTTCTGTCACCGACCGGGACACCAGGCCAAGGAGTGCCCCATGAAGTCGGGAAACGGCCGACCCTACTAGGTGGCTCTGGAGCCCTAGTAGGAGACCAACGCCGTGGATTGCTCAATGCAGTCCACGCGTCTCCAGAGGAAGTTCACCTCGCCCCCTCCCCCGAAGGAGAAACAAACCAAGTGTTGTGCGTCGTGCGAGAGGTGCATGGTGGCGCAAGCCGCCTGCCTCTCCACGAACGTGAAGAGAAAACCAAAATTGAAAACCAAAACAAAAAAGAAAATCAAGAACCCTTGAGGGACAGGACCGCCTGTGCCCTCACCCCTGTCAAGTCGTGTGTGTCGGATGCTTCCGACATGTGTCCGCAAGCCGTGGACGTCGTGTGCAATGGCGTGCTGACGCCGCAGGCCCCCGCAATGGCCGAACCCTATCCAAAATGTCCGAGTGGCCGTGATGAAGCCAACCAAGACCAAGTGTCGCCCGTTCCCCCAAGTCAAGTCATGGTGCAGGAGGCTGTGCAGGAGGACCATGAAGAGTCCCTGCTGTACCTCCCTGCCACCGTCCAAGGTCACACCGTCCGAATGATGGTGGACTCTGGAGCAAGCTGCAACTTTGTCAGCAGACGCTTGCTCCAGGAGCTCAACATACATGCAACCAAGAAGAAGTCGCCGATGAGTGTGGCGCTTGCAGACGATCGTGTGCAGCAGTGCACACACCAAGTGGTCCTGCGAGTGGCCCTCCATCCCAAGTACCATCCTGTCCTGTTGTTCCAAGTGATCGACACCAAGTTCGATGCCATCCTCGGCATGAGCTGGCTTGCTCGTGCCGAGCCGACTCCAGTCGTCGACTGGAAAGGCCGCACTGTCCGTGTTGGCCCTGACATTGTCCTGCAGGGCATGGCCTCACCCAACATGCCACCTCTCCTCTCAGCCATGCAATTCAAGAGGCTGATCAAGAAGGACACGTCGTTCCTCTGTGTCGTGCGTGAGGTCGACGACACCGACCAAGCCGGTCCCGGTCCCCCGCCTGTGGTGACCAAGCTGCTCGACGAGTACAAGGACGTATTCCCCGACCAGTTGCCACAATGCCTGCCACCCCAACGCACCGTCGATCATCGCATCGACATCGAACCAGGCTCGTCGCCTCCGTCAAGACCGACGTACCAACTGTCGCTGACGGAGATGGACGAACTCAAGCGCCAGTTGGATGACCTCCTCGCCCATGGGTTCATCCGCCCGAGCCAGTCACCGTATGGTGCACCAGTGCTCTTTGTCAAGAAGAAAGAAGGTGATCTCAGGATGTGCGTCGACTATCGCGCACTAAACAAACAGACCATCAAGAACACCTACCCGTTGCCCAGGATCGACGAGTTGATGGATCGTCTGAGTGGAGCAAAGGTCTTTAGCAAGATAGACCTCCGCTCAGGCTACCATCAGATCCGCATCCACGAGGATGATGTCCACAAGACCGCCTTCAGGACTCGCTACGGACTGTACGAGTTCCTAGTGCTGCCGTTCGGATTGACGAACGCACCTGCCACGTTCATGCAGCTGATGAACGATGTGTTCCGCCAAGAGCTCGACAACTCTGTCATCGTGTACCTGGATGATATCCTTGTGTACAGCAAGGATGAAGCGACCCATGAAGGTCATGTCGCCCGCGTGCTGGCCAAGCTACGCGAGCACAAGTTGTATGCCAAACTGTCCAAGTGTGAGTTCTTCAAGAATCAAGTCCCGTTCCTGGGACACGTTGTCTCAGGAAGAGGAATCGAAGTCGACCCCGCCAAGGTCAAGTCTGTGGTCGAGTGGCCGCCGCTCGCATGCGTCTCTGACGTGCAGTCGTTTCTCGGTCTCGTCAACTACTACCGCCGATTCATCCCCGATCTGGCGCGCACTGCCGGTCCACTCACAGACCTACTCCGCAAAGAGTGCCCCTTCGTGTGGGACCACCCACAACGCCAAGCGTTCGAGACCCTCAAGCACGCCTTGACGAACGCTCCTGTCCTCGCTGTGTTCGACCCGAACACGGATGTCTCCGTGCACACCGACGCCTCCGACTTTGCGGTGGGAGCTGTTTTGATGCAGGAGGGAAGGCCCGTTGCCTTCGAGTCGCGCAAACTGTCCCAACACGAGATCAACTATCCCGTGCACGAGAAGGAGCAGCTTGCGATCATCTACGCGCTGCAGAAGTTCCGAGTGTACCTCCACGGTACCGCCAAGCCCTTCAAGATTGTGACGGACCACCAGTCACTGCGTTACCTCGACACCAAGAAGAACCTGAGCCGACGCCAAGCGCGATGGATGGAGTTCCTCGCCGAGTACAACTACGAGGTTGTATACCAGAAAGGCAAACTCAATGTGGTGCCTGACGCACTGTCCCGACGCCCCGACTACCAATTGGCGTCACTGTACGAGTCGACTGTCAGTGTCGACAACACGATGCTGGATGTTGTCCGAGACAACATCGCCAACGACAAACAGTTCGGAGAACTGTTCCGAAAGGTGTCTAAGCTCCCCAAGGACGACGAATCATCCGAGTACACAGTGCGTGATGGCCTGCTCCTCCTGAAGAAGGACAGCCGTGTCTGTGTGCCGGACATTCCGTCGTTGAAGACCAAGTTGCTCCAAGAGGTCCACGACTCGCCCCTCGCTGGACACTTTGGAGTCGAGAAGACATACGACCGACTGGCCAAAGTCGCATACTGGCCTGGAATGAAGCGCACCGTCGAGAAGTACATCGAGTCCTGCCATACCTGCAAGATGGTCAAGTCACGCACGACCCGAGAGCAAGGATTGCTGCAACCCCTGCCTGTTCCCGACCGCCCCTGGACCAGCATGTCCATGGATCTCATCACGCATCTACCGACGACCAAGTTGGACCACGATGCAATCGCTGTCTTTGTCGACAGGTTCAGCAAGATGGCACACTTTGTGCCGTGCCAGACGACATGCTCCGCGCCTGACCTTGCACTGCTGTTCTTCAAGCATGTGTTCAAGCACCACGGCCTCCCAAAGTCCATCGTCAGTGATCGAGACCCCCGATTCACCTCCTTGTTTTGGACAAGTCTGTTCGACCATCTCGGCACCAAGCTGAACATGTCAACCTCGCACCACCAACAAACGGATGGACAGTCCGAGCGGACGATCCGCACCCTCGAGCAATACCTGAGGACATACGCCTCGACCAGCCAAGACGACTGGGACATACAGCTGAGTCATGCAGAGTTTGCATACAACACCGCCAAGTCGAGCACAACTGGCTTGAGCCCCTTTGAGGCGCTCTACGGATTCCAGCCTGATGTTCCCACCTCCTTGACACTGACCGAGTCCACGGCTGGATTGCCTCCCAAACCAAGTGCCTTTGTCAAAGATCATCAAGTCCGACACAAGATGATCGCCGACGCGCTCACGGATGCGCAACAAGTGATGGCGAAGTACTACGACCGCCGACACCAGGATGTCTCCTTTGAAGTTGGAGACCTTGTCTACCTGGACGCCGACAACATCAAGGTCCCCGAAGCCCAGTCAAAGAAGTTGTTGCCCAAGTACCGAGGACCGTTCAAGATAGCGGCCCGACCCAGTCCCCTCAACTACCTGTTGGACTTGCCACCTGGAAGCAAGCTCCATCCTGTCTTCCATGTGTCCAAGCTGCGTCGCCACACGACCCGCAGTCCAGCACAGTTCCCCGACGCCGACGAAGGTGTCCCGGACGACGCACCACTGGAAGACGACCTCGGACAATACTATACTCAAGAATATGAAGTCGAAAGGATCGTGAGGCACAAGAAAGTGGCTGATGGGTCACTTCGGTTTTATGTCAAGTGGGTTGGTTACCCACACTCGGGCAACACATGGCAAACACTGGAGGACTTGTCCCATGCACCCGAGGAGCTGAGTAAATACGGTAAACACCTCGAGGAGCCCCAAATAAAGAGCACACGCAGGGCTCCTCGCAGGAAGCCTTCTTAAGTGTGGGAGTGTAGGAGATGGTATCTCCGACGCTGTGCTGCGCGTACTGCGCGTACTGCGCGGCGCAGTGGGTCGTGACCTGTGCTGCGCTTTGCGTTTTCACGCACCGCAGGCAGGCCACCGCAGGGTATACCTGCGGGTTGCCCCCGTTCCCCCCGTTTGTCTGGAGTTCGGTTTTATCGTGAATAAACGTAAGTGCTCCCCGAGCTCACCCGTCCGCTAGAGTAGCCTAGCACCGCCCTGTTCTGCCCCGTCCTGTCTTGTCTTGTACCCCCTCCCTCCCCGTCTTGCCCCAACGTCCCAGTAGTGGACGTTACAGCCTGCGGTGCGTGAAAACGCAAAGCGCAGCACAGGTCACGACCCACTGCGCCGCGCAGTACGCGCAGTACGCGCAGCACAGCGTCGGAGATACCATCTCCTACACGACATCATCACTCTCATAGTCAAAGTAATAGGACGTCTTTGGTGGCATTTTCAGTCGATCGCGTTGACTTGGGTGCTTGATCTCTGGCCCTGATTTTTTGCGTGTGTGGCGATGCCCTGTGCCTCAGGTTCGAATCCGCGCGAACCGTCTGAATCATGGCTCGATTCGGATCCAGCCTGATCACGTGGAGACGCACAAGGATTCGACCTGTCATTCACCCTTCGAAGCATCGCAGCCAAACACACATGCAGCGAACAGAGCGTGTACATGGATCAATGCATTTCTTTATTCAGTGAAGTCGTCGTCAGAGTCAGAAGTCAAGTCAAACGTCACACCATTGAGCTCGGGGGGAACAAAGACAGCGGCTGGGACAACAACAACATCATCCTCGGCATCCGAAGCGGTGCTGATGTCGTCCAC
Source organism: Polychytrium aggregatum (assembly GCF_025602895.1). Lineage (NCBI taxonomy): Eukaryota > Fungi > Chytridiomycota > Chytridiomycetes > Polychytriales > Polychytrium > Polychytrium aggregatum. Next base: position 210,017 of record NW_026516261.1, read on the forward strand.
AAGTTCGTCTTCAGAGTCAATGTCGTCGCGCCACTCAATTTCATCTTCGAAAAAATCATGGCACCGGGCATTTTTGAAGACATCCCTGCTTTCCTTGGCACTAAGAGGCTTGAATTGAGGGTGATCCGCCAAGGCATCGCTCTTGCGCGCGAGCAGGTCCACGACGTCTTCGGGGATGGAGATGGGAAATGGGGGGTTGGTGACGTGTTTCGAATGAAACTTGCAAACGGATGCCCAATGGGCGGGATGCTGAGTCGTTTGGGCGTTGAAGAGCAGCCTCCAAAACTTCATTTGCGTCCTGTCACAATCAAACGACTTGTAGATTGTGGCAAGGAGAGCGGTGGCGAATGGGTATCCGGCGACACTGGCAATCTTGAGGAGTGGGCGCACTGGAGTGTCATCGCTTGGGTGAATCGACATGTCACAAATCCGATTCAAATGCCCAATGCCCAAGAGGTAGATCGCGACAACGTCCCCGAGCTTGGCGGCCTTTTCGACGGCTTCGAAGTATGTCTTGATTTTGGATTGAGTCAGCTTGATCGTACCGTTAGAATTGATGACTCGGGTCATCATCAGGCGAGCAAAAACGGTCGCGGCGGTTGCTTGCTCGGCCTTTGTGTATGTTGTGGTGTCTTCGGGTGCGTCCATGATCTTCAAGAGCCATCGGTCGTCGAAACAGCTCGGGGACGGAGACGGATAGATCTGGTAGAGACGTCGTACTTCCTCGTCCAAAATCGTCGTTTGGACATCGAAACAGCCATTCTTGTTGACGAGGTAGTCTTCGTGGCTGTGGTAGATTTCCAACCCGGTGAAGCCGATCCAAAGGCGGTATTGAACCAACTTGGAGCCGCGGATGAGGGCTTCAAAGGTCTTGCAGGTTTGCTTGAGGCGGAGTATGGTGGGGATGTCCAGGAGCCAGAGGAAGGCTTCATTGGCCACGACGATTTCAGCTTGGGTCATAGGATTGACTCGGCGGATGGTGGCGACCTGGGTGACATGATCCGAGACGGGCTTGACCGTGGGGTACAAAACCGGAGAGGGCGGGGCAGCTGGTTCAGCTGGAGCATCATCGTGCTCGCGGACACATTGGCGCTTGGACGGGGACGTGGTAGACTCGACGAGAGATGCATTGGTGCGCTTCATAGTGAATGTAGAATGTATATAGTAGAGTGTAGTGTGTAAGTCGTAGGAAAGCACTGGAGAGGGTGGGTGCGGTGAGGTGCGGTTGCGTCGGAGACGGAGGGAACGGGTGTCCTTTTATCATCGGGGGGTGCGTCCGCTGCCTGCGTGCGCATGGGACATGTCGATTGGCTGGGGTTTGTTTCAAAATCGATAGCGAGGCTTTCTCCTTGATGGACGCCCCAGAGAGAATCATATGGTGCAAAAAAAAGATAGGGTTTGCCATCCTCAGTGACAAATACCTTCATCCGATCCGTTTGGGGCAGCCCTCATGATGCATGCGGCTCCTTCGAGTGTCCCGTTCTTGTCTCCCATCACACCACTCGGGAGGATGCGGCGCAGCATGATTTTCTGCGGATCTTGTTCTCTGGCGACGACAAACACATCCCATGCCGTTTGGGGTAGTCCGCATGATGCATGCGGCTCCTTCGAGTGTCCCTGGCTTGTCGTCCAATGCACCACTCGAGAGGGTACTTGCTTTTTTTCCTTGCCGTTGGGTTTTTTCTCCTTGATGTGATTTGATTTGGGTGGAGACCACATACTCCGAGGCGCACGGAGGGTATCTGGCTGGCCGATGATAAATAGGCCGCTGTCTCCCGCATCGAAGTTTTCATCCTCACCAGTCTCTACTCGACTACGACCTACTTCACTACAAGCGACTACGCTCTACGACTTACTCCAGGTTCGTGCTCTCCCACGCACACTGTAGGATGCTGACATGATCCCAGTCACTGACACACCCACTTTCCATTCAAACACAGACATGTCTACTCCTTCCGCCTCTTCCGCTGTCCCTCTGCGCTCCCTTCGTTGCGCCGAAGTCCTCGAAGATGGCACTCGCTGCCCCGGCCGCGCTGTCCAGACCGGCCTCAAGTGCAATGTCCATTGCACCAAACCAGGCTACAACCATCGATGCCCCTATGCCACCGGCATGTCGGGTTACACTCTGCAGTGCTCCAAGTCCTGCATGGAGGGCTTTGACGGGTGCTTCCATCACCGCCGCTTCCCCGAAGCGGACTATGTGGGTCGCTGCACCCACATGACCAAGAAGTCCGACTTGAAGATCCGCTGTTCGTGCAAGTCGCTTCATGGTCGCAATGTTTGTGAGTGGCACGACCGGTATCCCACGCGCTCCTATCTGGAGGTGATGCAGGTGGATCGAAAGCCTGTGTATTACGACTCCGACTCGGACAACGAGCCCGGTCCATCGACTCCTCGTCGCACCCATATGAAGCGCACTACCCGCGCCCCCGAGGCCTTTTGGGATGCCGAGGATCACGACGAACCTGCTTTTGTCTCCCCCGAGCAGAAGGCCGCCGATGCCAAGAAGGCCGAGGAACTCGCCAGGATCGTGAGTGCACTCATGTCTGTCTCGGACAGAGGCGAGGCCATCGATACGGATGCCGTCAGCAAGGTGAGCCTCGGACCCGCAGCACCCAGTCCTGTCTTTCTCGCTCTCAATCGCGTCAATGTTCTCAACTGGCTTCTCTGCACCCCAAAGATCATTGCTGGCGTCATGAGTGAACGCTCCCCCAGAGAGCGTCACTCCTTCACTCCCGCACCCAAGGCCTCCAAGGGTACCAAGGTCAAGACTGAGCGTGGCTGAATGAATGGTGTATTGTTTTGTTTGTCGACACAGTCATGAATACATTCGCGCTGCGCCACTCGTCGACAATGGACATGGGTCATGGTGGTGTTTGGCGACCAGGACGGGGGGGATGATCTCCATGGTTTCAAAACCGTTACTGCGAAATCGCAGGCATGTCCACTCACACTGATGCTCAACACGAGCGACTCACATTCTACACCCGGGCCACATACACTGCCACACACAGCCTCGGGCATGGTGCGATTGCAGCGCTGCTCCGCCACACCAGGGAACCAAGTCCCTGTCGTTCAGGGACGTTTTGGCGGGTACTCCACTACTGCGCTGTCCGGGGCCACACAAAAGTCTTGCGCATCCCCAGTTCCCTCAGGCATTCCCTTGCCCTCGCATCCCGCAGTGCACCCGAACCAATGCCAGCCCCTCTCAGCCAGACCGTTCGTCCCGTCTTCCAGACCTTCGATTCCGCCGGTGTCGATGCGGTCCAGCAGCTCTTTCCGTTCCACCAAGTCGAGCATCTCGATGTCTCCGGTCTTGTGATCGTTCGCTCTGCCTGTGTGAGCACCACTGATCTGGCCAAGTTCGCTCAGCGCCTCTCCGATCACTTTGTCGTCCGCGTGTGTGTCCCGCTTCAGGCCGATCTCGATGGCGAGTTCCCCGATCGCCCGTGGGTCGTCCACTCGATCGAGGAGCGCAACGGCCTCGAGTTTGTCGAGTTCGCCCGTCCCGGCGACACCTTCAACTTTCCCGAGTACAAACGCAGCAACAGCGAGCTCCCCCAGACCCATGGGGCTCCCTTCATTCCTGGCAGGCTGACCCACCACATTCCCGAGGCCGGTCTCGACCGTTTCCATCGCCAGTACCTCGCCAAGTACTTGCAGGGCTACCGTGTCTCCATGATCGAGCGCACCGACGCTCTCTTCAATTTCTTCATGGATCTCGATGGCAGCCAGCTTGCATCCCAGCATGCCGATGGTGCCCATGGTCTCTACAAGGCCATGTATGACCATGTCAGCAGCACCATCAACGACGCCCCCATCGTCACCATGCGCACCACCCACGATGGCTCGAAGATCGCGGGCTGCCATTTCCATTGGCCCAATCTGCAGATCACTCCCGACAATGCCAAGCACGTGATCGATCGCCTCAAGGCTGGTGCTCCTTCCTCTGTCCCCGACACCTTCTTTGACTCGAGCGTCTATCGTTCGGGTCTGCGTATGCTGCATTCCTGGAAGCAGCGCAAGGAGTCCGACACCAGCTTCAACGAGCATTACCACATTGCCCAATGGGACTACGCTGATCACCAATGGGTCAGACGTCCCGGTGCCGCCTTCACCGTTGCCGACCTGTAACGTCCACTACTGGGACGTTGGGGCAAGACGGGGAGGGAGGGGGTACAAGACAAGACAGGACGGGGCAGAACAGGGCGGTGCTAGGCTACTCTAGCGGACGGGTGAGCTCGGGGAGCACTTACGTTTATTCACGATAAAACCGAACTCCAGACAAACGGGGGGAACGGGGGCAACCCGCAGGTATACCCTGCGGTGGCCTGCCTGCGGTGCGTGAAAACGCAAAGCGCAGCACAGGTCACGACCCACTGCGCCGCGCAGTACGCGCAGTACGCGCAGCACAGCGTCGGAGATACCATCTCCTACACTCCCACACTTAAGAAGGCTTCCTGCGAGGAGCCCTGCGTGTGCTCTTTATTTGGGGCTCCTCGAGGTGTTTACCGTATTTACTCAGCTCCTCGGGTGCATGGGACAAGTCCTCCAGTGTTTGCCATGTGTTGCCCGAGTGTGGGTAACCAACCCACTTGACATAAAACCGAAGTGACCCATCAGCCACTTTCTTGTGCCTCACGATCCTTTCGACTTCATATTCTTGAGTATAGTATTGTCCGAGGTCGTCTTCCAGTGGTGCGTCGTCCGGGACACCTTCGTCGGCGTCGGGGAACTGTGCTGGACTGCGGGTCGTGTGGCGACGCAGCTTGGACACATGGAAGACAGGATGGAGCTTGCTTCCAGGTGGCAAGTCCAACAGGTAGTTGAGGGGACTGGGTCGGGCCGCTATCTTGAACGGTCCTCGGTACTTGGGCAACAACTTCTTTGACTGGGCTTCGGGGACCTTGATGTTGTCGGCGTCCAGGTAGACAAGGTCTCCAACTTCAAAGGAGACATCCTGGTGTCGGCGGTCGTAGTACTTCGCCATCACTTGTTGCGCATCCGTGAGCGCGTCGGCGATCATCTTGTGTCGGACTTGATGATCTTTGACAAAGGCACTTGGTTTGGGAGGCAATCCAGCCGTGGACTCGGTCAGTGTCAAGGAGGTGGGAACATCAGGCTGGAATCCGTAGAGCGCCTCAAAGGGGCTCAAGCCAGTTGTGCTCGACTTGGCGGTGTTGTATGCAAACTCTGCATGACTCAGCTGTATGTCCCAGTCGTCTTGGCTGGTCGAGGCGTATGTCCTCAGGTATTGCTCGAGGGTGCGGATCGTCCGCTCGGACTGTCCATCCGTTTGTTGGTGGTGCGAGGTTGACATGTTCAGCTTGGTGCCGAGATGGTCGAACAGACTTGTCCAAAACAAGGAGGTGAATCGGGGGTCTCGATCACTGACGATGGACTTTGGGAGGCCGTGGTGCTTGAACACATGCTTGAAGAACAGCAGTGCAAGGTCAGGCGCGGAGCATGTCGTCTGGCACGGCACAAAGTGTGCCATCTTGCTGAACCTGTCGACAAAGACAGCGATTGCATCGTGGTCCAACTTGGTCGTCGGTAGATGCGTGATGAGATCCATGGACATGCTGGTCCAGGGGCGGTCGGGAACAGGCAGGGGTTGCAGCAATCCTTGCTCTCGGGTCGTGCGTGACTTGACCATCTTGCAGGTATGGCAGGACTCGATGTACTTCTCGACGGTGCGCTTCATTCCAGGCCAGTATGCGACTTTGGCCAGTCGGTCGTATGTCTTCTCGACTCCAAAGTGTCCAGCGAGGGGCGAGTCGTGGACCTCTTGGAGCAACTTGGTCTTCAACGACGGAATGTCCGGCACACAGACACGGCTGTCCTTCTTCAGGAGGAGCAGGCCATCACGCACTGTGTACTCGGATGATTCGTCGTCCTTGGGGAGCTTAGACACCTTTCGGAACAGTTCTCCGAACTGTTTGTCGTTGGCGATGTTGTCTCGGACAACATCCAGCATCGTGTTGTCGACACTGACAGTCGACTCGTACAGTGACGCCAATTGGTAGTCGGGGCGTCGGGACAGTGCGTCAGGCACCACATTGAGTTTGCCTTTCTGGTATACAACCTCGTAGTTGTACTCGGCGAGGAACTCCATCCATCGCGCTTGGCGTCGGCTCAGGTTCTTCTTGGTGTCGAGGTAACGCAGTGACTGGTGGTCCGTCACAATCTTGAAGGGCTTGGCGGTACCGTGGAGGTACACTCGGAACTTCTGCAGCGCGTAGATGATCGCAAGCTGCTCCTTCTCGTGCACGGGATAGTTGATCTCGTGTTGGGACAGTTTGCGCGACTCGAAGGCAACGGGCCTTCCCTCCTGCATCAAAACAGCTCCCACCGCAAAGTCGGAGGCGTCGGTGTGCACGGAGACATCCGTGTTCGGGTCGAACACAGCGAGGACAGGAGCGTTCGTCAAGGCGTGCTTGAGGGTCTCGAACGCTTGGCGTTGTGGGTGGTCCCACACGAAGGGGCACTCTTTGCGGAGTAGGTCTGTGAGTGGACCGGCAGTGCGTGTAGGAGATGGTATCTCCGACGCTGTGCTGCGCGTACTGCGCGTACTGCGCGGCGCAGTGGGTCGTGACCTGTGCTGCGCTTTGCGTTTTCACGCACCGCAGGCAGGCCACCGCAGGGTATACCTGCGGGTTGCCCCCGTTCCCCCCGTTTGTCTGGAGTTCGGTTTTATCGTGAATAAACGTAAGTGCTCCCCGAGCTCACCCGTCCGCTAGAGTAGCCTAGCACCGCCCTGTTCTGCCCCGTCCTGTCTTGTCTTGTACCCCCTCCCTCCCCGTCTTGCCCCAACGTCCCAGTAGTGGACGTTACATGGTAGCATCGGAAATCCTCGTCTTGTTTTCGTCCTGTTTGTCCTCTTTCTAGATCCTCAAGCTGGATCCCGCCTCTCTTGCCGACCGACTCTCCTCTCTGTCCCTGGAGCCTGCCCCTGCCATGAGCAACCCCCGCCCACTTCCGGAAGCCTTCCTCAAGACCTTCCGTGCCCCAGTGTTTACTGGGAAGAGCCGCTCCTCCTCGGTGGAGGACTGGCTGCAGCAACTCGAGGACTACCTCGATGCTGCCCAAGTCGCCCCCACCCACCACATCGTCGCCGCCAAGCTCTGCTTAAAGGACCAGGCGTACCGTTGGTACCGCCGCCAAGGGTTCGACGAGCAGAGCGAAGGTGTGTTTGACGACTTCAAGGACCGCCTCCGTCGCCGCTTCGGCAGCCCCAATGCTGAACTCATTGCCCGTGACAAGCTATACTCTCTCGTGCAGCGTGGTTCTGTGACCCGCTACATCGAGGAGTTTGAAGACCTCTCCTCCCAGATTGAGGAGCTGGGCTCTGCTGATGCGATGTACCTCTTCCAGAAGGGCCTCAAGCCCAAGATCAGAGAGTACATCGCCAGCAACCCTGATGCCCGCAAGTCCCTGGACGTGATGATGGACGTTGCCGAGAACCTCGACAACGTCCAGTACCATGGCCGCCAGTTCTACCCGCAGCTGGCAGGCGGCCATCGGTCTCATCACGTCCCAGCCCGTCCGCCTCGCCCGGCCCCGCCCGCAAGACCCATGCCTGAGCCCATGGACGTTGACGTCAACGCCATGGAGGCTCGTGGCCCTCCCCGCTCCCGGTTCCAGCAAGCTGCCACTGTCTCCCCCAAGGACAGACAGAAGCAGGAGGACCTCCGCCATGGTTCCTGCTTCTTCTGTCACCGACCGGGACACCAGGCCAAGGAGTGCCCCATGAAGTCGGGAAACGGCCGACCCTACTAGGTGGCTCTGGAGCCCTAGTAGGAGACCAACGCCGTGGATTGCTCAATGCAGTCCACGCGTCTCCAGAGGAAGTTCACCTCGCCCCCTCCCCCGAAGGAGAAACAAACCAAGTGTTGTGCGTCGTGCGAGAGGTGCATGGTGGCGCAAGCCGCCTGCCTCTCCACGAACGTGAAGAGAAAACCAAAATTGAAAACCAAAACAAAAAAGAAAATCAAGAACCCTTGAGGGACAGGACCGCCTGTGCCCTCACCCCTGTCAAGTCGTGTGTGTCGGATGCTTCCGACATGTGTCCGCAAGCCGTGGACGTCGTGTGCAATGGCGTGCTGACGCCGCAGGCCCCCGCAATGGCCGAACCCTATCCAAAATGTCCGAGTGGCCGTGATGAAGCCAACCAAGACCAAGTGTCGCCCGTTCCCCCAAGTCAAGTCATGGTGCAGGAGGCTGTGCAGGAGGACCATGAAGAGTCCCTGCTGTACCTCCCTGCCACCGTCCAAGGTCACACCGTCCGAATGATGGTGGACTCTGGAGCAAGCTGCAACTTTGTCAGCAGACGCTTGCTCCAGGAGCTCAACATACATGCAACCAAGAAGAAGTCGCCGATGAGTGTGGCGCTTGCAGACGATCGTGTGCAGCAGTGCACACACCAAGTGGTCCTGCGAGTGGCCCTCCATCCCAAGTACCATCCTGTCCTGTTGTTCCAAGTGATCGACACCAAGTTCGATGCCATCCTCGGCATGAGCTGGCTTGCTCGTGCCGAGCCGACTCCAGTCGTCGACTGGAAAGGCCGCACTGTCCGTGTTGGCCCTGACATTGTCCTGCAGGGCATGGCCTCACCCAACATGCCACCTCTCCTCTCAGCCATGCAATTCAAGAGGCTGATCAAGAAGGACACGTCGTTCCTCTGTGTCGTGCGTGAGGTCGACGACACCGACCAAGCCGGTCCCGGTCCCCCGCCTGTGGTGACCAAGCTGCTCGACGAGTACAAGGACGTATTCCCCGACCAGTTGCCACAATGCCTGCCACCCCAACGCACCGTCGATCATCGCATCGACATCGAACCAGGCTCGTCGCCTCCGTCAAGACCGACGTACCAACTGTCGCTGACGGAGATGGACGAACTCAAGCGCCAGTTGGATGACCTCCTCGCCCATGGGTTCATCCGCCCGAGCCAGTCACCGTATGGTGCACCAGTGCTCTTTGTCAAGAAGAAAGAAGGTGATCTCAGGATGTGCGTCGACTATCGCGCACTAAACAAACAGACCATCAAGAACACCTACCCGTTGCCCAGGATCGACGAGTTGATGGATCGTCTGAGTGGAGCAAAGGTCTTTAGCAAGATAGACCTCCGCTCAGGCTACCATCAGATCCGCATCCACGAGGATGATGTCCACAAGACCGCCTTCAGGACTCGCTACGGACTGTACGAGTTCCTAGTGCTGCCGTTCGGATTGACGAACGCACCTGCCACGTTCATGCAGCTGATGAACGATGTGTTCCGCCAAGAGCTCGACAACTCTGTCATCGTGTACCTGGATGATATCCTTGTGTACAGCAAGGATGAAGCGACCCATGAAGGTCATGTCGCCCGCGTGCTGGCCAAGCTACGCGAGCACAAGTTGTATGCCAAACTGTCCAAGTGTGAGTTCTTCAAGAATCAAGTCCCGTTCCTGGGACACGTTGTCTCAGGAAGAGGAATCGAAGTCGACCCCGCCAAGGTCAAGTCTGTGGTCGAGTGGCCGCCGCTCGCATGCGTCTCTGACGTGCAGTCGTTTCTCGGTCTCGTCAACTACTACCGCCGATTCATCCCCGATCTGGCGCGCACTGCCGGTCCACTCACAGACCTACTCCGCAAAGAGTGCCCCTTCGTGTGGGACCACCCACAACGCCAAGCGTTCGAGACCCTCAAGCACGCCTTGACGAACGCTCCTGTCCTCGCTGTGTTCGACCCGAACACGGATGTCTCCGTGCACACCGACGCCTCCGACTTTGCGGTGGGAGCTGTTTTGATGCAGGAGGGAAGGCCCGTTGCCTTCGAGTCGCGCAAACTGTCCCAACACGAGATCAACTATCCCGTGCACGAGAAGGAGCAGCTTGCGATCATCTACGCGCTGCAGAAGTTCCGAGTGTACCTCCACGGTACCGCCAAGCCCTTCAAGATTGTGACGGACCACCAGTCACTGCGTTACCTCGACACCAAGAAGAACCTGAGCCGACGCCAAGCGCGATGGATGGAGTTCCTCGCCGAGTACAACTACGAGGTTGTATACCAGAAAGGCAAACTCAATGTGGTGCCTGACGCACTGTCCCGACGCCCCGACTACCAATTGGCGTCACTGTACGAGTCGACTGTCAGTGTCGACAACACGATGCTGGATGTTGTCCGAGACAACATCGCCAACGACAAACAGTTCGGAGAACTGTTCCGAAAGGTGTCTAAGCTCCCCAAGGACGACGAATCATCCGAGTACACAGTGCGTGATGGCCTGCTCCTCCTGAAGAAGGACAGCCGTGTCTGTGTGCCGGACATTCCGTCGTTGAAGACCAAGTTGCTCCAAGAGGTCCACGACTCGCCCCTCGCTGGACACTTTGGAGTCGAGAAGACATACGACCGACTGGCCAAAGTCGCATACTGGCCTGGAATGAAGCGCACCGTCGAGAAGTACATCGAGTCCTGCCATACCTGCAAGATGGTCAAGTCACGCACGACCCGAGAGCAAGGATTGCTGCAACCCCTGCCTGTTCCCGACCGCCCCTGGACCAGCATGTCCATGGATCTCATCACGCATCTACCGACGACCAAGTTGGACCACGATGCAATCGCTGTCTTTGTCGACAGGTTCAGCAAGATGGCACACTTTGTGCCGTGCCAGACGACATGCTCCGCGCCTGACCTTGCACTGCTGTTCTTCAAGCATGTGTTCAAGCACCACGGCCTCCCAAAGTCCATCGTCAGTGATCGAGACCCCCGATTCACCTCCTTGTTTTGGACAAGTCTGTTCGACCATCTCGGCACCAAGCTGAACATGTCAACCTCGCACCACCAACAAACGGATGGACAGTCCGAGCGGACGATCCGCACCCTCGAGCAATACCTGAGGACATACGCCTCGACCAGCCAAGACGACTGGGACATACAGCTGAGTCATGCAGAGTTTGCATACAACACCGCCAAGTCGAGCACAACTGGCTTGAGCCCCTTTGAGGCGCTCTACGGATTCCAGCCTGATGTTCCCACCTCCTTGACACTGACCGAGTCCACGGCTGGATTGCCTCCCAAACCAAGTGCCTTTGTCAAAGATCATCAAGTCCGACACAAGATGATCGCCGACGCGCTCACGGATGCGCAACAAGTGATGGCGAAGTACTACGACCGCCGACACCAGGATGTCTCCTTTGAAGTTGGAGACCTTGTCTACCTGGACGCCGACAACATCAAGGTCCCCGAAGCCCAGTCAAAGAAGTTGTTGCCCAAGTACCGAGGACCGTTCAAGATAGCGGCCCGACCCAGTCCCCTCAACTACCTGTTGGACTTGCCACCTGGAAGCAAGCTCCATCCTGTCTTCCATGTGTCCAAGCTGCGTCGCCACACGACCCGCAGTCCAGCACAGTTCCCCGACGCCGACGAAGGTGTCCCGGACGACGCACCACTGGAAGACGACCTCGGACAATACTATACTCAAGAATATGAAGTCGAAAGGATCGTGAGGCACAAGAAAGTGGCTGATGGGTCACTTCGGTTTTATGTCAAGTGGGTTGGTTACCCACACTCGGGCAACACATGGCAAACACTGGAGGACTTGTCCCATGCACCCGAGGAGCTGAGTAAATACGGTAAACACCTCGAGGAGCCCCAAATAAAGAGCACACGCAGGGCTCCTCGCAGGAAGCCTTCTTAAGTGTGGGAGTGTAGGAGATGGTATCTCCGACGCTGTGCTGCGCGTACTGCGCGTACTGCGCGGCGCAGTGGGTCGTGACCTGTGCTGCGCTTTGCGTTTTCACGCACCGCAGGCAGGCCACCGCAGGGTATACCTGCGGGTTGCCCCCGTTCCCCCCGTTTGTCTGGAGTTCGGTTTTATCGTGAATAAACGTAAGTGCTCCCCGAGCTCACCCGTCCGCTAGAGTAGCCTAGCACCGCCCTGTTCTGCCCCGTCCTGTCTTGTCTTGTACCCCCTCCCTCCCCGTCTTGCCCCAACGTCCCAGTAGTGGACGTTACAGTGCGCGCCAGATCGGGGATGAATCGGCGGTAGTAGTTGACGAGACCGAGAAACGACTGCACGTCAGAGACGCATGCGAGCGGCGGCCACTCGACCACAGACTTGACCTTGGCGGGGTCGACTTCGATTCCTCTTCCTGAGACAACGTGTCCCAGGAACGGGACTTGATTCTTGAAGAACTCACACTTGGACAGTTTGGCATACAACTTGTGCTCGCGTAGCTTGGCCAGCACGCGGGCGACATGACCTTCATGGGTCGCTTCATCCTTGCTGTACACAAGGATATCATCCAGGTACACGATGACAGAGTTGTCGAGCTCTTGGCGGAACACATCGTTCATCAGCTGCATGAACGTGGCAGGTGCGTTCGTCAATCCGAACGGCAGCACTAGGAACTCGTACAGTCCGTAGCGAGTCCTGAAGGCGGTCTTGTGGACATCATCCTCGTGGATGCGGATCTGATGGTAGCCTGAGCGGAGGTCTATCTTGCTAAAGACCTTTGCTCCACTCAGACGATCCATCAACTCGTCGATCCTGGGCAACGGGTAGGTGTTCTTGATGGTCTGTTTGTTTAGTGCGCGATAGTCGACGCACATCCTGAGATCACCTTCTTTCTTCTTGACAAAGAGCACTGGTGCACCATACGGTGACTGGCTCGGGCGGATGAACCCATGGGCGAGGAGGTCATCCAACTGGCGCTTGAGTTCGTCCATCTCCGTCAGCGACAGTTGGTACGTCGGTCTTGACGGAGGCGACGAGCCTGGTTCGATGTCGATGCGATGATCGACGGTGCGTTGGGGTGGCAGGCATTGTGGCAACTGGTCGGGGAATACGTCCTTGTACTCGTCGAGCAGCTTGGTCACCACAGGCGGGGGACCGGGACCGGCTTGGTCGGTGTCGTCGACCTCACGCACGACACAGAGGAACGACGTGTCCTTCTTGATCAGCCTCTTGAATTGCATGGCTGAGAGGAGAGGTGGCATGTTGGGTGAGGCCATGCCCTGCAGGACAATGTCAGGGCCAACACGGACAGTGCGGCCTTTCCAGTCGACGACTGGAGTCGGCTCGGCACGAGCAAGCCAGCTCATGCCGAGGATGGCATCGAACTTGGTGTCGATCACTTGGAACAACAGGACAGGATGGTACTTGGGATGGAGGGCCACTCGCAGGACCACTTGGTGTGTGCACTGCTGCACACGATCGTCTGCAAGCGCCACACTCATCGGCGACTTCTTCTTGGTTGCATGTATGTTGAGCTCCTGGAGCAAGCGTCTGCTGACAAAGTTGCAGCTTGCTCCAGAGTCCACCATCATTCGGACGGTGTGACCTTGGACGGTGGCAGGGAGGTACAGCAGGGACTCTTCATGGTCCTCCTGCACAGCCTCCTGCACCATGACTTGACTTGGGGGAACGGGCGACACTTGGTCTTGGTTGGCTTCATCACGGCCACTCGGACATTTTGGATAGGGTTCGGCCATTGCGGGGGCCTGCGGCGTCAGCACGCCATTGCACACGACGTCCACGGCTTGCGGACACATGTCGGAAGCATCCGACACACACGACTTGACAGGGGTGAGGGCACAGGCGGTCCTGTCCCTCAAGGGTTCTTGATTTTCTTTTTTGTTTTGGTTTTCAATTTTGGTTTTCTCTTCACGTTCGTGGAGAGGCAGGCGGCTTGCGCCACCATGCACCTCTCGCACGACGCACAACACTTGGTTTGTTTCTCCTTCGGGGGAGGGGGCGAGGTGAACTTCCTCTGGAGACGCGTGGACTGCATTGAGCAATCCACGGCGTTGGTCTCCTACTAGGGCTCCAGAGCCACCTAGTAGGGTCGGCCGTTTCCCGACTTCATGGGGCACTCCTTGGCCTGGTGTCCCGGTCGGTGACAGAAGAAGCAGGAACCATGGCGGAGGTCCTCCTGCTTCTGTCTGTCCTTGGGGGAGACAGTGGCAGCTTGCTGGAACCGGGAGCGGGGAGGGCCACGAGCCTCCATGGCGTTGACGTCAACGTCCATGGGCTCAGGCATGGGTCTTGCGGGCGGGGCCGGGCGAGGCGGACGGGCTGGGACGTGATGAGACCGATGGCCGCCTGCCAGCTGCGGGTAGAACTGGCGGCCATGGTACTGGACGTTGTCGAGGTTCTCGGCAACGTCCATCATCACGTCCAGGGACTTGCGGGCATCAGGGTTGCTGGCGATGTACTCTCTGATCTTGGGCTTGAGGCCCTTCTGGAAGAGGTACATCGCATCAGCAGAGCCCAGCTCCTCAATCTGGGAGGAGAGGTCTTCAAACTCCTCGATGTAGCGGGTCACAGAACCACGCTGCACGAGAGAGTATAGCTTGTCACGGGCAATGAGTTCAGCATTGGGGCTGCCGAAGCGGCGACGGAGGCGGTCCTTGAAGTCGTCAAACACACCTTCGCTCTGCTCGTCGAACCCTTGGCGGCGGTACCAACGGTACGCCTGGTCCTTTAAGCAGAGCTTGGCGGCGACGATGTGGTGGGTGGGGGCGACTTGGGCAGCATCGAGGTAGTCCTCGAGTTGCTGCAGCCAGTCCTCCACCGAGGAGGAGCGGCTCTTCCCAGTAAACACTGGGGCACGGAAGGTCTTGAGGAAGGCTTCCGGAAGTGGGCGGGGGTTGCTCATGGCAGGGGCAGGCTCCAGGGACAGAGAGGAGAGTCGGTCGGCAAGAGAGGCGGGATCCAGCTTGAGGATCTAGAAAGAGGACAAACAGGACGAAAACAAGACGAGGATTTCCGATGCTACCATGTAACGTCCACTACTGGGACGTTGGGGCAAGACGGGGAGGGAGGGGGTACAAGACAAGACAGGACGGGGCAGAACAGGGCGGTGCTAGGCTACTCTAGCGGACGGGTGAGCTCGGGGAGCACTTACGTTTATTCACGATAAAACCGAACTCCAGACAAACGGGGGGAACGGGGGCAACCCGCAGGTATACCCTGCGGTGGCCTGCCTGCGGTGCGTGAAAACGCAAAGCGCAGCACAGGTCACGACCCACTGCGCCGCGCAGTACGCGCAGTACGCGCAGCACAGCGTCGGAGATACCATCTCCTACACAGGCAGGCCACCGCAGGGTATACCTGCGGGTTGCCCCCGTTCCCCCCGTTTGTCTGGAGTTCGGTTTTATCGTGAATAAACGTAAGTGCTCCCCGAGCTCACCCGTCCGCTAGAGTAGCCTAGCACCGCCCTGTTCTGCCCCGTCCTGTCTTGTCTTGTACCCCCTCCCTCCCCGTCTTGCCCCAACGTCCCAGTAGTGGACGTTACATGGTAGCATCGGAAATCCTCGTCTTGTTTTCGTCCTGTTTGTCCTCTTTCTAGATCCTCAAGCTGGATCCCGCCTCTCTTGCCGACCGACTCTCCTCTCTGTCCCTGGAGCCTGCCCCTGCCATGAGCAACCCCCGCCCACTTCCGGAAGCCTTCCTCAAGACCTTCCGTGCCCCAGTGTTTACTGGGAAGAGCCGCTCCTCCTCGGTGGAGGACTGGCTGCAGCAACTCGAGGACTACCTCGATGCTGCCCAAGTCGCCCCCACCCACCACATCGTCGCCGCCAAGCTCTGCTTAAAGGACCAGGCGTACCGTTGGTACCGCCGCCAAGGGTTCGACGAGCAGAGCGAAGGTGTGTTTGACGACTTCAAGGACCGCCTCCGTCGCCGCTTCGGCAGCCCCAATGCTGAACTCATTGCCCGTGACAAGCTATACTCTCTCGTGCAGCGTGGTTCTGTGACCCGCTACATCGAGGAGTTTGAAGACCTCTCCTCCCAGATTGAGGAGCTGGGCTCTGCTGATGCGATGTACCTCTTCCAGAAGGGCCTCAAGCCCAAGATCAGAGAGTACATCGCCAGCAACCCTGATGCCCGCAAGTCCCTGGACGTGATGATGGACGTTGCCGAGAACCTCGACAACGTCCAGTACCATGGCCGCCAGTTCTACCCGCAGCTGGCAGGCGGCCATCGGTCTCATCACGTCCCAGCCCGTCCGCCTCGCCCGGCCCCGCCCGCAAGACCCATGCCTGAGCCCATGGACGTTGACGTCAACGCCATGGAGGCTCGTGGCCCTCCCCGCTCCCGGTTCCAGCAAGCTGCCACTGTCTCCCCCAAGGACAGACAGAAGCAGGAGGACCTCCGCCATGGTTCCTGCTTCTTCTGTCACCGACCGGGACACCAGGCCAAGGAGTGCCCCATGAAGTCGGGAAACGGCCGACCCTACTAGGTGGCTCTGGAGCCCTAGTAGGAGACCAACGCCGTGGATTGCTCAATGCAGTCCACGCGTCTCCAGAGGAAGTTCACCTCGCCCCCTCCCCCGAAGGAGAAACAAACCAAGTGTTGTGCGTCGTGCGAGAGGTGCATGGTGGCGCAAGCCGCCTGCCTCTCCACGAACGTGAAGAGAAAACCAAAATTGAAAACCAAAACAAAAAAGAAAATCAAGAACCCTTGAGGGACAGGACCGCCTGTGCCCTCACCCCTGTCAAGTCGTGTGTGTCGGATGCTTCCGACATGTGTCCGCAAGCCGTGGACGTCGTGTGCAATGGCGTGCTGACGCCGCAGGCCCCCGCAATGGCCGAACCCTATCCAAAATGTCCGAGTGGCCGTGATGAAGCCAACCAAGACCAAGTGTCGCCCGTTCCCCCAAGTCAAGTCATGGTGCAGGAGGCTGTGCAGGAGGACCATGAAGAGTCCCTGCTGTACCTCCCTGCCACCGTCCAAGGTCACACCGTCCGAATGATGGTGGACTCTGGAGCAAGCTGCAACTTTGTCAGCAGACGCTTGCTCCAGGAGCTCAACATACATGCAACCAAGAAGAAGTCGCCGATGAGTGTGGCGCTTGCAGACGATCGTGTGCAGCAGTGCACACACCAAGTGGTCCTGCGAGTGGCCCTCCATCCCAAGTACCATCCTGTCCTGTTGTTCCAAGTGATCGACACCAAGTTCGATGCCATCCTCGGCATGAGCTGGCTTGCTCGTGCCGAGCCGACTCCAGTCGTCGACTGGAAAGGCCGCACTGTCCGTGTTGGCCCTGACATTGTCCTGCAGGGCATGGCCTCACCCAACATGCCACCTCTCCTCTCAGCCATGCAATTCAAGAGGCTGATCAAGAAGGACACGTCGTTCCTCTGTGTCGTGCGTGAGGTCGACGACACCGACCAAGCCGGTCCCGGTCCCCCGCCTGTGGTGACCAAGCTGCTCGACGAGTACAAGGACGTATTCCCCGACCAGTTGCCACAATGCCTGCCACCCCAACGCACCGTCGATCATCGCATCGACATCGAACCAGGCTCGTCGCCTCCGTCAAGACCGACGTACCAACTGTCGCTGACGGAGATGGACGAACTCAAGCGCCAGTTGGATGACCTCCTCGCCCATGGGTTCATCCGCCCGAGCCAGTCACCGTATGGTGCACCAGTGCTCTTTGTCAAGAAGAAAGAAGGTGATCTCAGGATGTGCGTCGACTATCGCGCACTAAACAAACAGACCATCAAGAACACCTACCCGTTGCCCAGGATCGACGAGTTGATGGATCGTCTGAGTGGAGCAAAGGTCTTTAGCAAGATAGACCTCCGCTCAGGCTACCATCAGATCCGCATCCACGAGGATGATGTCCACAAGACCGCCTTCAGGACTCGCTACGGACTGTACGAGTTCCTAGTGCTGCCGTTCGGATTGACGAACGCACCTGCCACGTTCATGCAGCTGATGAACGATGTGTTCCGCCAAGAGCTCGACAACTCTGTCATCGTGTACCTGGATGATATCCTTGTGTACAGCAAGGATGAAGCGACCCATGAAGGTCATGTCGCCCGCGTGCTGGCCAAGCTACGCGAGCACAAGTTGTATGCCAAACTGTCCAAGTGTGAGTTCTTCAAGAATCAAGTCCCGTTCCTGGGACACGTTGTCTCAGGAAGAGGAATCGAAGTCGACCCCGCCAAGGTCAAGTCTGTGGTCGAGTGGCCGCCGCTCGCATGCGTCTCTGACGTGCAGTCGTTTCTCGGTCTCGTCAACTACTACCGCCGATTCATCCCCGATCTGGCGCGCACTGCCGGTCCACTCACAGACCTACTCCGCAAAGAGTGCCCCTTCGTGTGGGACCACCCACAACGCCAAGCGTTCGAGACCCTCAAGCACGCCTTGACGAACGCTCCTGTCCTCGCTGTGTTCGACCCGAACACGGATGTAGGAGATGGTATCTCCGACGCTGTGCTGCGCGTACTGCGCGTACTGCGCGGCGCAGTGGGTCGTGACCTGTGCTGCGCTTTGCGTTTTCACGCACCGCAGGCAGGCCACCGCAGGGTATACCTGCGGGTTGCCCCCGTTCCCCCCGTTTGTCTGGAGTTCGGTTTTATCGTGAATAAACGTAAGTGCTCCCCGAGCTCACCCGTCCGCTAGAGTAGCCTAGCACCGCCCTGTTCTGCCCCGTCCTGTCTTGTCTTGTACCCCCTCCCTCCCCGTCTTGCCCCAACGTCCCAGTAGTGGACGTTACATGGTAGCATCGGAAATCCTCGTCTTGTTTTCGTCCTGTTTGTCCTCTTTCTAGATCCTCAAGCTGGATCCCGCCTCTCTTGCCGACCGACTCTCCTCTCTGTCCCTGGAGCCTGCCCCTGCCATGAGCAACCCCCGCCCACTTCCGGAAGCCTTCCTCAAGACCTTCCGTGCCCCAGTGTTTACTGGGAAGAGCCGCTCCTCCTCGGTGGAGGACTGGCTGCAGCAACTCGAGGACTACCTCGATGCTGCCCAAGTCGCCCCCACCCACCACATCGTCGCCGCCAAGCTCTGCTTAAAGGACCAGGCGTACCGTTGGTACCGCCGCCAAGGGTTCGACGAGCAGAGCGAAGGTGTGTTTGACGACTTCAAGGACCGCCTCCGTCGCCGCTTCGGCAGCCCCAATGCTGAACTCATTGCCCGTGACAAGCTATACTCTCTCGTGCAGCGTGGTTCTGTGACCCGCTACATCGAGGAGTTTGAAGACCTCTCCTCCCAGATTGAGGAGCTGGGCTCTGCTGATGCGATGTACCTCTTCCAGAAGGGCCTCAAGCCCAAGATCAGAGAGTACATCGCCAGCAACCCTGATGCCCGCAAGTCCCTGGACGTGATGATGGACGTTGCCGAGAACCTCGACAACGTCCAGTACCATGGCCGCCAGTTCTACCCGCAGCTGGCAGGCGGCCATCGGTCTCATCACGTCCCAGCCCGTCCGCCTCGCCCGGCCCCGCCCGCAAGACCCATGCCTGAGCCCATGGACGTTGACGTCAACGCCATGGAGGCTCGTGGCCCTCCCCGCTCCCGGTTCCAGCAAGCTGCCACTGTCTCCCCCAAGGACAGACAGAAGCAGGAGGACCTCCGCCATGGTTCCTGCTTCTTCTGTCACCGACCGGGACACCAGGCCAAGGAGTGCCCCATGAAGTCGGGAAACGGCCGACCCTACTAGGTGGCTCTGGAGCCCTAGTAGGAGACCAACGCCGTGGATTGCTCAATGCAGTCCACGCGTCTCCAGAGGAAGTTCACCTCGCCCCCTCCCCCGAAGGAGAAACAAACCAAGTGTTGTGCGTCGTGCGAGAGGTGCATGGTGGCGCAAGCCGCCTGCCTCTCCACGAACGTGAAGAGAAAACCAAAATTGAAAACCAAAACAAAAAAGAAAATCAAGAACCCTTGAGGGACAGGACCGCCTGTGCCCTCACCCCTGTCAAGTCGTGTGTGTCGGATGCTTCCGACATGTGTCCGCAAGCCGTGGACGTCGTGTGCAATGGCGTGCTGACGCCGCAGGCCCCCGCAATGGCCGAACCCTATCCAAAATGTCCGAGTGGCCGTGATGAAGCCAACCAAGACCAAGTGTCGCCCGTTCCCCCAAGTCAAGTCATGGTGCAGGAGGCTGTGCAGGAGGACCATGAAGAGTCCCTGCTGTACCTCCCTGCCACCGTCCAAGGTCACACCGTCCGAATGATGGTGGACTCTGGAGCAAGCTGCAACTTTGTCAGCAGACGCTTGCTCCAGGAGCTCAACATACATGCAACCAAGAAGAAGTCGCCGATGAGTGTGGCGCTTGCAGACGATCGTGTGCAGCAGTGCACACACCAAGTGGTCCTGCGAGTGGCCCTCCATCCCAAGTACCATCCTGTCCTGTTGTTCCAAGTGATCGACACCAAGTTCGATGCCATCCTCGGCATGAGCTGGCTTGCTCGTGCCGAGCCGACTCCAGTCGTCGACTGGAAAGGCCGCACTGTCCGTGTTGGCCCTGACATTGTCCTGCAGGGCATGGCCTCACCCAACATGCCACCTCTCCTCTCAGCCATGCAATTCAAGAGGCTGATCAAGAAGGACACGTCGTTCCTCTGTGTCGTGCGTGAGGTCGACGACACCGACCAAGCCGGTCCCGGTCCCCCGCCTGTGGTGACCAAGCTGCTCGACGAGTACAAGGACGTATTCCCCGTGTAGGAGATGGTATCTCCGACGCTGTGCTGCGCGTACTGCGCGTACTGCGCGGCGCAGTGGGTCGTGACCTGTGCTGCGCTTTGCGTTTTCACGCACCGCAGGCAGGCCACCGCAGGGTATACCTGCGGGTTGCCCCCGTTCCCCCCGTTTGTCTGGAGTTCGGTTTTATCGTGAATAAACGTAAGTGCTCCCCGAGCTCACCCGTCCGCTAGAGTAGCCTAGCACCGCCCTGTTCTGCCCCGTCCTGTCTTGTCTTGTACCCCCTCCCTCCCCGTCTTGCCCCAACGTCCCAGTAGTGGACGTTACATGGTAGCATCGGAAATCCTCGTCTTGTTTTCGTCCTGTTTGTCCTCTTTCTAGATCCTCAAGCTGGATCCCGCCTCTCTTGCCGACCGACTCTCCTCTCTGTCCCTGGAGCCTGCCCCTGCCATGAGCAACCCCCGCCCACTTCCGGAAGCCTTCCTCAAGACCTTCCGTGCCCCAGTGTTTACTGGGAAGAGCCGCTCCTCCTCGGTGGAGGACTGGCTGCAGCAACTCGAGGACTACCTCGATGCTGCCCAAGTCGCCCCCACCCACCACATCGTCGCCGCCAAGCTCTGCTTAAAGGACCAGGCGTACCGTTGGTACCGCCGCCAAGGGTTCGACGAGCAGAGCGAAGGTGTGTTTGACGACTTCAAGGACCGCCTCCGTCGCCGCTTCGGCAGCCCCAATGCTGAACTCATTGCCCGTGACAAGCTATACTCTCTCGTGCAGCGTGGTTCTGTGACCCGCTACATCGAGGAGTTTGAAGACCTCTCCTCCCAGATTGAGGAGCTGGGCTCTGCTGATGCGATGTACCTCTTCCAGAAGGGCCTCAAGCCCAAGATCAGAGAGTACATCGCCAGCAACCCTGATGCCCGCAAGTCCCTGGACGTGATGATGGACGTTGCCGAGAACCTCGACAACGTCCAGTACCATGGCCGCCAGTTCTACCCGCAGCTGGCAGGCGGCCATCGGTCTCATCACGTCCCAGCCCGTCCGCCTCGCCCGGCCCCGCCCGCAAGACCCATGCCTGAGCCCATGGACGTTGACGTCAACGCCATGGAGGCTCGTGGCCCTCCCCGCTCCCGGTTCCAGCAAGCTGCCACTGTCTCCCCCAAGGACAGACAGAAGCAGGAGGACCTCCGCCATGGTTCCTGCTTCTTCTGTCACCGACCGGGACACCAGGCCAAGGAGTGCCCCATGAAGTCGGGAAACGGCCGACCCTACTAGGTGGCTCTGGAGCCCTAGTAGGAGACCAACGCCGTGGATTGCTCAATGCAGTCCACGCGTCTCCAGAGGAAGTTCACCTCGCCCCCTCCCCCGAAGGAGAAACAAACCAAGTGTTGTGCGTCGTGCGAGAGGTGCATGGTGGCGCAAGCCGCCTGCCTCTCCACGAACGTGAAGAGAAAACCAAAATTGAAAACCAAAACAAAAAAGAAAATCAAGAACCCTTGAGGGACAGGACCGCCTGTGCCCTCACCCCTGTCAAGTCGTGTGTGTCGGATGCTTCCGACATGTGTCCGCAAGCCGTGGACGTCGTGTGCAATGGCGTGCTGACGCCGCAGGCCCCCGCAATGGCCGAACCCTATCCAAAATGTCCGAGTGGCCGTGATGAAGCCAACCAAGACCAAGTGTCGCCCGTTCCCCCAAGTCAAGTCATGGTGCAGGAGGCTGTGCAGGAGGACCATGAAGAGTCCCTGCTGTACCTCCCTGCCACCGTCCAAGGTCACACCGTCCGAATGATGGTGGACTCTGGAGCAAGCTGCAACTTTGTCAGCAGACGCTTGCTCCAGGAGCTCAACATACATGCAACCAAGAAGAAGTCGCCGATGAGTGTGGCGCTTGCAGACGATCGTGTGCAGCAGTGCACACACCAAGTGGTCCTGCGAGTGGCCCTCCATCCCAAGTACCATCCTGTCCTGTTGTTCCAAGTGATCGACACCAAGTTCGATGCCATCCTCGGCATGAGCTGGCTTGCTCGTGCCGAGCCGACTCCAGTCGTCGACTGGAAAGGCCGCACTGTCCGTGTTGGCCCTGACATTGTCCTGCAGGGCATGGCCTCACCCAACATGCCACCTCTCCTCTCAGCCATGCAATTCAAGAGGCTGATCAAGAAGGACACGTCGTTCCTCTGTGTCGTGCGTGAGGTCGACGACACCGACCAAGCCGGTCCCGGTCCCCCGCCTGTGGTGACCAAGCTGCTCGACGAGTACAAGGACGTATTCCCCGACCAGTTGCCACAATGCCTGCCACCCCAACGCACCGTCGATCATCGCATCGACATCGAACCAGGCTCGTCGCCTCCGTCAAGACCGACGTACCAACTGTCGCTGACGGAGATGGACGAACTCAAGCGCCAGTTGGATGACCTCCTCGCCCATGGGTTCATCCGCCCGAGCCAGTCACCGTATGGTGCACCAGTGCTCTTTGTCAAGAAGAAAGAAGGTGATCTCAGGATGTGCGTCGACTATCGCGCACTAAACAAACAGACCATCAAGAACACCTACCCGTTGCCCAGGATCGACGAGTTGATGGATCGTCTGAGTGGAGCAAAGGTCTTTAGCAAGATAGACCTCCGCTCAGGCTACCATCAGATCCGCATCCACGAGGATGATGTCCACAAGACCGCCTTCAGGACTCGCTACGGACTGTACGAGTTCCTAGTGCTGCCGTTCGGATTGACGAACGCACCTGCCACGTTCATGCAGCTGATGAACGATGTGTTCCGCCAAGAGCTCGACAACTCTGTCATCGTGTACCTGGATGATATCCTTGTGTACAGCAAGGATGAAGCGACCCATGAAGGTCATGTCGCCCGCGTGCTGGCCAAGCTACGCGAGCACAAGTTGTATGCCAAACTGTCCAAGTGTGAGTTCTTCAAGAATCAAGTCCCGTTCCTGGGACACGTTGTCTCAGGAAGAGGAATCGAAGTCGACCCCGCCAAGGTCAAGTCTGTGGTCGAGTGGCCGCCGCTCGCATGCGTCTCTGACGTGCAGTCGTTTCTCGGTCTCGTCAACTACTACCGCCGATTCATCCCCGATCTGGCGCGCACTGCCGGTCCACTCACAGACCTACTCCGCAAAGAGTGCCCCTTCGTGTGGGACCACCCACAACGCCAAGCGTTCGAGACCCTCAAGCACGCCTTGACGAACGCTCCTGTCCTCGCTGTGTTCGACCCGAACACGGATGTCTCCGTGCACACCGACGCCTCCGACTTTGCGGTGGGAGCTGTTTTGATGCAGGAGGGAAGGCCCGTTGCCTTCGAGTCGCGCAAACTGTCCCAACACGAGATCAACTATCCCGTGCACGAGAAGGAGCAGCTTGCGATCATCTACGCGCTGCAGAAGTTCCGAGTGTACCTCCACGGTACCGCCAAGCCCTTCAAGATTGTGACGGACCACCAGTCACTGCGTTACCTCGACACCAAGAAGAACCTGAGCCGACGCCAAGCGCGATGGATGGAGTTCCTCGCCGAGTACAACTACGAGGTTGTATACCAGAAAGGCAAACTCAATGTGGTGCCTGACGCACTGTCCCGACGCCCCGACTACCAATTGGCGTCACTGTACGAGTCGACTGTCAGTGTCGACAACACGATGCTGGATGTTGTCCGAGACAACATCGCCAACGACAAACAGTTCGGAGAACTGTTCCGAAAGGTGTCTAAGCTCCCCAAGGACGACGAATCATCCGAGTACACAGTGCGTGATGGCCTGCTCCTCCTGAAGAAGGACAGCCGTGTCTGTGTGCCGGACATTCCGTCGTTGAAGACCAAGTTGCTCCAAGAGGTCCACGACTCGCCCCTCGCTGGACACTTTGGAGTCGAGAAGACATACGACCGACTGGCCAAAGTCGCATACTGGCCTGGAATGAAGCGCACCGTCGAGAAGTACATCGAGTCCTGCCATACCTGCAAGATGGTCAAGTCACGCACGACCCGAGAGCAAGGATTGCTGCAACCCCTGCCTGTTCCCGACCGCCCCTGGACCAGCATGTCCATGGATCTCATCACGCATCTACCGACGACCAAGTTGGACCACGATGCAATCGCTGTCTTTGTCGACAGGTTCAGCAAGATGGCACACTTTGTGCCGTGCCAGACGACATGCTCCGCGCCTGACCTTGCACTGCTGTTCTTCAAGCATGTGTTCAAGCACCACGGCCTCCCAAAGTCCATCGTCAGTGATCGAGACCCCCGATTCACCTCCTTGTTTTGGACAAGTCTGTTCGACCATCTCGGCACCAAGCTGAACATGTCAACCTCGCACCACCAACAAACGGATGGACAGTCCGAGCGGACGATCCGCACCCTCGAGCAATACCTGAGGACATACGCCTCGACCAGCCAAGACGACTGGGACATACAGCTGAGTCATGCAGAGTTTGCATACAACACCGCCAAGTCGAGCACAACTGGCTTGAGCCCCTTTGAGGCGCTCTACGGATTCCAGCCTGATGTTCCCACCTCCTTGACACTGACCGAGTCCACGGCTGGATTGCCTCCCAAACCAAGTGCCTTTGTCAAAGATCATCAAGTCCGACACAAGATGATCGCCGACGCGCTCACGGATGCGCAACAAGTGATGGCGAAGTACTACGACCGCCGACACCAGGATGTCTCCTTTGAAGTTGGAGACCTTGTCTACCTGGACGCCGACAACATCAAGGTCCCCGAAGCCCAGTCAAAGAAGTTGTTGCCCAAGTACCGAGGACCGTTCAAGATAGCGGCCCGACCCAGTCCCCTCAACTACCTGTTGGACTTGCCACCTGGAAG
The DNA here is from genome assembly GCF_025602895.1 of Polychytrium aggregatum. Taxonomy (NCBI): domain Eukaryota; kingdom Fungi; phylum Chytridiomycota; class Chytridiomycetes; order Polychytriales; genus Polychytrium; species Polychytrium aggregatum. Next base: position 235,244 of record NW_026516261.1, read on the forward strand.
CAAGCTCCATCCTGTCTTCCATGTGTCCAAGCTGCGTCGCCACACGACCCGCAGTCCAGCACAGTTCCCCGACGCCGACGAAGGTGTCCCGGACGACGCACCACTGGAAGACGACCTCGGACAATACTATACTCAAGAATATGAAGTCGAAAGGATCGTGAGGCACAAGAAAGTGGCTGATGGGTCACTTCGGTTTTATGTCAAGTGGGTTGGTTACCCACACTCGGGCAACACATGGCAAACACTGGAGGACTTGTCCCATGCACCCGAGGAGCTGAGTAAATACGGTAAACACCTCGAGGAGCCCCAAATAAAGAGCACACGCAGGGCTCCTCGCAGGAAGCCTTCTTAAGTGTGGGAGTGTAGGAGATGGTATGTTAGAGTCCGAAGGGGACTCAACGGCAAAAGAAGAAGTGAGCTCGAAGTGAGCTCAGGGAAGGCAAGGGTAAAGTCCGAAGTGGACTCGGAGAGGGAGCGAGGGAAGCAAAGATCCGTTCAAGATAAGACTAGTCTCGAAATGAGACGTGAGGAACACTCAGAGAATAAAGTAGAAGGCACTTTATTTAGTCCTATTTTGAACGCTGAGGTTCGACTACACATCGCGGGGGTCAGGCTATTTATAGACAAGTCCGGACTTGGCAGCGAAGGGCGGCCAAGGGAGGGAAAAGTGGGCGATCGAGCAGGGCGAAGGGGGCGATGCACGAACGAGGGCCGAGAAGGACCACCGAGACAGGCAGAGAACCAAAGCGAGGGAGGCGCAAGCAAAAGCGAAGCACCTGGCAGGAGAAACGTGCAAAGGCGAAGCAATGTGACTCAACGTCCAAGAAGCGGATTGGTCAAGTATAAGGTTGGGGCAAATGCATGCGAGATGAACAAGAGATCGGGGCGGTCAGGCAGGTCATGAGTCACCGGTGGTGGGACACATGACCGGCAGCCGAATTGCAACCAATCGCAGCAAGGCGCGTGCACAAACAAACCGGCGCGTGCGAAGAAGACAAAGGAAGCGGAGCAGCGCGGGGAAACGGAAGTGCGGAAGGAGCGGAAATGGCAGGCAAAAGGCGGAAAATTGGAGGGGAACTGCAAAGCTACACACAAACAAACAGAAAGGCAAAAGAACAGCCAAGTGTGCAGTCAAAGTGGAGAACAAGCAGAAGCTATCCCTAACATCATCCCCTTCCTTAGCGACGAACTCCGGGCGTCGCCTTCGGCTTTGAGGGATAGCGAAGGTGGAAGTCAGCAACAAGATCAGTGGCGTGGGTGTAGGAGATGGTATCTCCGACGCTGTGCTGCGCGTACTGCGCGTACTGCGCGGCGCAGTGGGTCGTGACCTGTGCTGCGCTTTGCGTTTTCACGCACCGCAGGCAGGCCACCGCAGGGTATACCTGCGGGTTGCCCCCGTTCCCCCCGTTTGTCTGGAGTTCGGTTTTATCGTGAATAAACGTAAGTGCTCCCCGAGCTCACCCGTCCGCTAGAGTAGCCTAGCACCGCCCTGTTCTGCCCCGTCCTGTCTTGTCTTGTACCCCCTCCCTCCCCGTCTTGCCCCAACGTCCCAGTAGTGGACGTTACATGGTAGCATCGGAAATCCTCGTCTTGTTTTCGTCCTGTTTGTCCTCTTTCTAGATCCTCAAGCTGGATCCCGCCTCTCTTGCCGACCGACTCTCCTCTCTGTCCCTGGAGCCTGCCCCTGCCATGAGCAACCCCCGCCCACTTCCGGAAGCCTTCCTCAAGACCTTCCGTGCCCCAGTGTTTACTGGGAAGAGCCGCTCCTCCTCGGTGGAGGACTGGCTGCAGCAACTCGAGGACTACCTCGATGCTGCCCAAGTCGCCCCCACCCACCACATCGTCGCCGCCAAGCTCTGCTTAAAGGACCAGGCGTACCGTTGGTACCGCCGCCAAGGGTTCGACGAGCAGAGCGAAGGTGTGTTTGACGACTTCAAGGACCGCCTCCGTCGCCGCTTCGGCAGCCCCAATGCTGAACTCATTGCCCGTGACAAGCTATACTCTCTCGTGCAGCGTGGTTCTGTGACCCGCTACATCGAGGAGTTTGAAGACCTCTCCTCCCAGATTGAGGAGCTGGGCTCTGCTGATGCGATGTACCTCTTCCAGAAGGGCCTCAAGCCCAAGATCAGAGAGTACATCGCCAGCAACCCTGATGCCCGCAAGTCCCTGGACGTGATGATGGACGTTGCCGAGAACCTCGACAACGTCCAGTACCATGGCCGCCAGTTCTACCCGCAGCTGGCAGGCGGCCATCGGTCTCATCACGTCCCAGCCCGTCCGCCTCGCCCGGCCCCGCCCGCAAGACCCATGCCTGAGCCCATGGACGTTGACGTCAACGCCATGGAGGCTCGTGGCCCTCCCCGCTCCCGGTTCCAGCAAGCTGCCACTGTCTCCCCCAAGGACAGACAGAAGCAGGAGGACCTCCGCCATGGTTCCTGCTTCTTCTGTCACCGACCGGGACACCAGGCCAAGGAGTGCCCCATGAAGTCGGGAAACGGCCGACCCTACTAGGTGGCTCTGGAGCCCTAGTAGGAGACCAACGCCGTGGATTGCTCAATGCAGTCCACGCGTCTCCAGAGGAAGTTCACCTCGCCCCCTCCCCCGAAGGAGAAACAAACCAAGTGTTGTGCGTCGTGCGAGAGGTGCATGGTGGCGCAAGCCGCCTGCCTCTCCACGAACGTGAAGAGAAAACCAAAATTGAAAACCAAAACAAAAAAGAAAATCAAGAACCCTTGAGGGACAGGACCGCCTGTGCCCTCACCCCTGTCAAGTCGTGTGTGTCGGATGCTTCCGACATGTGTCCGCAAGCCGTGGACGTCGTGTGCAATGGCGTGCTGACGCCGCAGGCCCCCGCAATGGCCGAACCCTATCCAAAATGTCCGAGTGGCCGTGATGAAGCCAACCAAGACCAAGTGTCGCCCGTTCCCCCAAGTCAAGTCATGGTGCAGGAGGCTGTGCAGGAGGACCATGAAGAGTCCCTGCTGTACCTCCCTGCCACCGTCCAAGGTCACACCGTCCGAATGATGGTGGACTCTGGAGCAAGCTGCAACTTTGTCAGCAGACGCTTGCTCCAGGAGCTCAACATACATGCAACCAAGAAGAAGTCGCCGATGAGTGTGGCGCTTGCAGACGATCGTGTGCAGCAGTGCACACACCAAGTGGTCCTGCGAGTGGCCCTCCATCCCAAGTACCATCCTGTCCTGTTGTTCCAAGTGATCGACACCAAGTTCGATGCCATCCTCGGCATGAGCTGGCTTGCTCGTGCCGAGCCGACTCCAGTCGTCGACTGGAAAGGCCGCACTGTCCGTGTTGGCCCTGACATTGTCCTGCAGGGCATGGCCTCACCCAACATGCCACCTCTCCTCTCAGCCATGCAATTCAAGAGGCTGATCAAGAAGGACACGTCGTTCCTCTGTGTCGTGCGTGAGGTCGACGACACCGACCAAGCCGGTCCCGGTCCCCCGCCTGTGGTGACCAAGCTGCTCGACGAGTACAAGGACGTATTCCCCGACCAGTTGCCACAATGCCTGCCACCCCAACGCACCGTCGATCATCGCATCGACATCGAACCAGGCTCGTCGCCTCCGTCAAGACCGACGTACCAACTGTCGCTGACGGAGATGGACGAACTCAAGCGCCAGTTGGATGACCTCCTCGCCCATGGGTTCATCCGCCCGAGCCAGTCACCGTATGGTGCACCAGTGCTCTTTGTCAAGAAGAAAGAAGGTGATCTCAGGATGTGCGTCGACTATCGCGCACTAAACAAACAGACCATCAAGAACACCTACCCGTTGCCCAGGATCGACGAGTTGATGGATCGTCTGAGTGGAGCAAAGGTCTTTAGCAAGATAGACCTCCGCTCAGGCTACCATCAGATCCGCATCCACGAGGATGATGTCCACAAGACCGCCTTCAGGACTCGCTACGGACTGTACGAGTTCCTAGTGCTGCCGTTCGGATTGACGAACGCACCTGCCACGTTCATGCAGCTGATGAACGATGTGTTCCGCCAAGAGCTCGACAACTCTGTCATCGTGTACCTGGATGATATCCTTGTGTACAGCAAGGATGAAGCGACCCATGAAGGTCATGTCGCCCGCGTGCTGGCCAAGCTACGCGAGCACAAGTTGTATGCCAAACTGTCCAAGTGTGAGTTCTTCAAGAATCAAGTCCCGTTCCTGGGACACGTTGTCTCAGGAAGAGGAATCGAAGTCGACCCCGCCAAGGTCAAGTCTGTGGTCGAGTGGCCGCCGCTCGCATGCGTCTCTGACGTGCAGTCGTTTCTCGGTCTCGTCAACTACTACCGCCGATTCATCCCCGATCTGGCGCGCACTGCCGGTCCACTCACAGACCTACTCCGCAAAGAGTGCCCCTTCGTGTGGGACCACCCACAACGCCAAGCGTTCGAGACCCTCAAGCACGCCTTGACGAACGCTCCTGTCCTCGCTGTGTTCGACCCGAACACGGATGTCTCCGTGCACACCGACGCCTCCGACTTTGCGGTGGGAGCTGTTTTGATGCAGGAGGGAAGGCCCGTTGCCTTCGAGTCGCGCAAACTGTCCCAACACGAGATCAACTATCCCGTGCACGAGAAGGAGCAGCTTGCGATCATCTACGCGCTGCAGAAGTTCCGAGTGTACCTCCACGGTACCGCCAAGCCCTTCAAGATTGTGACGGACCACCAGTCACTGCGTTACCTCGACACCAAGAAGAACCTGAGCCGACGCCAAGCGCGATGGATGGAGTTCCTCGCCGAGTACAACTACGAGGTTGTATACCAGAAAGGCAAACTCAATGTGGTGCCTGACGCACTGTCCCGACGCCCCGACTACCAATTGGCGTCACTGTACGAGTCGACTGTCAGTGTCGACAACACGATGCTGGATGTTGTCCGAGACAACATCGCCAACGACAAACAGTTCGGAGAACTGTTCCGAAAGGTGTCTAAGCTCCCCAAGGACGACGAATCATCCGAGTACACAGTGCGTGATGGCCTGCTCCTCCTGAAGAAGGACAGCCGTGTCTGTGTGCCGGACATTCCGTCGTTGAAGACCAAGTTGCTCCAAGAGGTCCACGACTCGCCCCTCGCTGGACACTTTGGAGTCGAGAAGACATACGACCGACTGGCCAAAGTCGCATACTGGCCTGGAATGAAGCGCACCGTCGAGAAGTACATCGAGTCCTGCCATACCTGCAAGATGGTCAAGTCACGCACGACCCGAGAGCAAGGATTGCTGCAACCCCTGCCTGTTCCCGACCGCCCCTGGACCAGCATGTCCATGGATCTCATCACGCATCTACCGACGACCAAGTTGGACCACGATGCAATCGCTGTCTTTGTCGACAGGTTCAGCAAGATGGCACACTTTGTGCCGTGCCAGACGACATGCTCCGCGCCTGACCTTGCACTGCTGTTCTTCAAGCATGTGTTCAAGCACCACGGCCTCCCAAAGTCCATCGTCAGTGATCGAGACCCCCGATTCACCTCCTTGTTTTGGACAAGTCTGTTCGACCATCTCGGCACCAAGCTGAACATGTCAACCTCGCACCACCAACAAACGGATGGACAGTCCGAGCGGACGATCCGCACCCTCGAGCAATACCTGAGGACATACGCCTCGACCAGCCAAGACGACTGGGACATACAGCTGAGTCATGCAGAGTTTGCATACAACACCGCCAAGTCGAGCACAACTGGCTTGAGCCCCTTTGAGGCGCTCTACGGATTCCAGCCTGATGTTCCCACCTCCTTGACACTGACCGAGTCCACGGCTGGATTGCCTCCCAAACCAAGTGCCTTTGTCAAAGATCATCAAGTCCGACACAAGATGATCGCCGACGCGCTCACGGATGCGCAACAAGTGATGGCGAAGTACTACGACCGCCGACACCAGGATGTCTCCTTTGAAGTTGGAGACCTTGTCTACCTGGACGCCGACAACATCAAGGTCCCCGAAGCCCAGTCAAAGAAGTTGTTGCCCAAGTACCGAGGACCGTTCAAGATAGCGGCCCGACCCAGTCCCCTCAACTACCTGTTGGACTTGCCACCTGGAAGCAAGCTCCATCCTGTCTTCCATGTGTCCAAGCTGCGTCGCCACACGACCCGCAGTCCAGCACAGTTCCCCGACGCCGACGAAGGTGTCCCGGACGACGCACCACTGGAAGACGACCTCGGACAATACTATACTCAAGAATATGAAGTCGAAAGGATCGTGAGGCACAAGAAAGTGGCTGATGGGTCACTTCGGTTTTATGTCAAGTGGGTTGGTTACCCACACTCGGGCAACACATGGCAAACACTGGAGGACTTGTCCCATGCACCCGAGGAGCTGAGTAAATACGGTAAACACCTCGAGGAGCCCCAAATAAAGAGCACACGCAGGGCTCCTCGCAGGAAGCCTTCTTAAGTGTGGGAGTGTAGGAGATGGTATCTCCGACGCTGTGCTGCGCGTACTGCGCGTACTGCGCGGCGCAGTGGGTCGTGACCTGTGCTGCGCTTTGCGTTTTCACGCACCGCAGGCAGGCCACCGCAGGGTATACCTGCGGGTTGCCCCCGTTCCCCCCGTTTGTCTGGAGTTCGGTTTTATCGTGAATAAACGTAAGTGCTCCCCGAGCTCACCCGTCCGCTAGAGTAGCCTAGCACCGCCCTGTTCTGCCCCGTCCTGTCTTGTCTTGTACCCCCTCCCTCCCCGTCTTGCCCCAACGTCCCAGTAGTGGACGTTACAGTGGGAAACATTGGCAGCGGGCTCCCAAGACCGGTCAGTCTCGGAATAGCCCTTCCACTGAACCAAGTACTGTAAGCGACCACGGAAGAGCCGAGAATCGAGAACAGTCTCGACCTCAAACTCTTCCTGGGAGTCAACAAGAATGGGTGGAGGTTCGGGTTGGGTGAACTCGGGAACAATGTCCTTCGTTCGGGGTTCAAGGAGGGATACATGAAAGACGGGGTGGACTTTGAGTGTGGAAGGGAGTTTAAGTTCAAAGGCAACGGGGTTGATGCGGCGAAGAACTTTAAAGGGGCCAAGCTTTTTCTGATCAAGCTTGTTGGAGGGACGAAGGGTGCGGATGTGGCGACGATCAAGAAAAACGAGGTCGCCAACGGAGATGTCGGGAGTGGGGAGACGGGATTTGTTGGCCTGCAAAGTGTAGGACTCTTGGGCAACCCGGAGGTTGGCCTTGAGATCCTCGAGAACGGTCTGAAGTCGGTCGACACGTTCTTCGGCAGAGGGCACAACAGAAGGATCACGGATGATGGAGGGATCAAAAATGGGGTGATGGCCATGGACTGCAAAGAAGGGAGTCATGCCAGTGGAGGTGTTTTCCGAGTTGTTGTAAGTGAACTCGGCAAGGGGAAGGTGAAGGGTCCAGTCGTCTTGCAGGTAATTGCAATGGATACGCAAATACTGCTCGATGACCTGGTTGAGAACCTCGGTCGAACCGTCGGTCTCGGGGTGGAAGGCAGAAGAAAGGGAAATCTTCGTCTTCAGAAGCTCATTGAAGCGCCTCCAGAAGGCCGAAGTAAACTGAGTTCCTCGGTCCGAAACAATAGACCGGGGACAACCATGCAAGCGGAAGATGTGGGAGAGGAAGAGTTCGGCGGTTTGCTCGCCTGTAACCGTCTTCGTGGTGGGCACAAAGTGTGCTTGTTTGGACAGGCGGTCCTTAACCACGAAGATGGAGTCAAAGCCGTTCGAAGGTGGGAGATCCGTGATGAAGTCCATCGACAGGTCCCACCAACGTTCGGAAGGAACGGGGAGAGGGTGAAGTAAACCATAAGGGGAGTGACGGGACGGCTTGGCTCGCTGGCACGCTTCACAATTAGCAATGAAGCGACGCACAGACTTACGAAGCCGGGGCCAGTGAAAGTCCCGGGAGATGAGCTCAACGGTCTTGGCAAGACCAAAGTGACCAGCGGCAGCGGAGCAGTGACGTTGCTCAAACACTTTGAGCTGGAGCTCGGGGGAAGGGACAACGATCAGGTCTTTAAAGTAAAGGAGACCGTCACGGAAGGAGTAATCGCCATCAAGACGTTTGGCGTTGAAGTCAGAAAGAAGGGAACAAGAAAGGGTGGCAGCTCGAATCTCGGAAAGAAAATCGGGGTTCGAGCCGATAACGGTGATGCTGTCGAGAGAAATAGACTCGAACAGCTGAAGGAAGTTGGTGGAGTGGAGGGAGTCACCAGGCTTTATCTCAAAGTCAGAACGGCGACTGAGAGCATCGGCTTTGGTGTTGAGGCGACCAGGGCGGTGGTAAATGCGAAAAGCAAAATCAGAAAGGAATTGGGCCCACCGGAACTGGCGGCGAGAAAGTTGGGAAGCGGAAGTGAACCGGGTGAGGTTCTGGTGATCAGAGAAAACAAGAGTGGGATGATCGGGGTCGGCAGCCATCAAGTAATGACGCCAGGCAGTAAAGGAATCGACAATAGCAAGGAGCTCTTTGTCGTGGGTGTCATAATTCACCTCGGCGGGACGGAATTGCCGAGAGTGAAAAGCAACGGGGTGAAGAGCGCCGTCAGGGTCAAACTGGGAAAGGACGGCACCCAGAGCAAAGTCAGAAGCATCGGGCTCGATGACAGCGGGTTTGGAGAAATCAAAGTAACGAAGAATAGGTGCGGAAGTGAATGAACGTTTAAGAGAATCAAAAGCCTCTTGGGCCTCGGGAGACCAAGAGAAGGTGGAGGATTTGGTGGTGAGTGAAGTCAAAGGACGAGCAAGTGCGGAAAAGTCCTTGACGAAGCGGCGGTAAAAGTTTGCGAAACCAATAAAAACTTGGATGTCGCGAGCAGAAGAGGGAACAGGCCAAAGGGAAACGGCCTCGACCTTGGCAGGGTCCATTTTAATGCCATCGGCAGAAATGATCATGCCGAGAAAGTCAACTTCAGAAAGGTCAAAAGAACACTTGGCCGGATTGACCTTAAGAGAGTGTTCACGAAGGCGAGAAAGAACAAGCTTAACATGCTCCTCATGCTCCAGGGGATCTTTTGAGAAGATCAGGATGTCGTCAAGATAAATGACAACACAGACACCAAGGAGGTCCGAGAAGATGTCGTTCATAAAAAACTGAAAAGCAGCGGGGGCATTCGAAAGACCAAAGGGGATAACATTGTACTCGTAAGAGCCAGATTTGCAAACAAAAGCAGTCTTCCACTCATCGCCCTTCTTGACACGAACCAAGTGGTAAGCATCAGGAAGGTCAAGGTGTGAGAAGACGCGGGCAGAAGAAAGTTTATCCAGAAGATCCTGGAAGAGGGGAAGAGGGTAGCGGTTCTTCTTCGTGATGGCATTGAGGCCCCGGTAGTCGACGCAAAGGCGAAGACCACCATTGGGCTTCTTCACGAAGAAGCAGGGAGCACCAACGGGAGAAGAGGATTTGGAGATCCAACCACGTGCGAGGGCGTTGGTCAGATACTCCGAAAGAGCAGATTCCTCGGCCGGGGACAAAGGATAGACTTTCCCCGGCTTTGGCAAACGAGGTTCCTTTCCATCCTCGGTCCGTACAAACTCAATAGACAAGTCATACGGACGGTGAGGAGGCAAGGAAGAAGGAGGGTCAGACTTGAGGCTGAAAACGTCGCCAAACTCATTGTATTTGAGCGGGACACCTCGAGAGTCAACAGGGGTGCCAGACTCGGCATACACCTTCGTCGTGAGCACGGACCTTATCGACACCGTAGGATACGTCTCCGGCGAAGGAGGACGGATATCCATTTGGGCAGCGAAAATGTCGAGCTTGTCTTCCCGTGCAAGACGGAGAAGACTCGCCGCATTAACGAGCTCAATGTCGGGCGAAGATAAAGCCGTTGGCTCTTCAGAAAGCGAAGCAGAGTCAAGGCGGGAAGAAAGGGAAGGCGAAGTGCCAAAGGAGGGAACCGGTGTAAGGGAAGGACCGGAGGGAGGAGTCAAAGGCGAAGTGCCCGAAGGGGGAGGCGAATAGCCGGAAGGGGACGAAGTGTCCAAGGAGGAAGCAGAGACATCCGCGAGGATGTGTCCATCAGCAAGGCAAGAGGGATCGGAGAACGAAAGGGAGAGGGACTTCCAATTGACAACTGGATTATGCAAGCGCATCCAGGGAAGACCAAGAGTGATGGGAGTGGTGGAGAGTCGAGTCACAAGAAAAGAAATCGACTCGGTGTGGGAACCAATGGTCAACGTCACAGGAACGGTTTGGAAACGAATGAAACCGGCCGAAGAACCATCAGCAAGGGAAACGGAGTAGGGAGTAGAAAGAGGGATAAGAGAGAGTTTATGGAGATCCGCAAAGGCAGGATCAATGAGGGCAAGAGCGGTGCATCCATCATCAATAAAGACAGAAAGGGAGATGGAGACCGGGCCAGAAAGACTCATGACGACAAGGGTGGCCGGAAGAAGAAGCTTATCGTCCGATAATGACGAGTCAGAGGGGGAAGATGTTCGTATCGCCGAACAGACCACCTCGCTTACTTGCGAGGTGCTGCTCGGCTGTGGGCATTTCCCGAGTTCCGTTTGACCAGAACCGGGCACTGCTGAACATCGCGACTGCCGGGACAAGACTTTTCCCCGCAGTACAGGCAGAGACCCTGCTCACGACGTCGCTTTTTCTCGACGTCGGAGAGCTTAGCAGGGCGGACCGAGACAGAGTCAAGGTCCATGGGAGTGGGTGCAGAAGAGGAGGAAGAAGAAACATGCGCGGGAGAATGGTGGTGATGGGGAGCAGAGCGAGAAGAAGGAGGAGGAGGTTGGGAACGGGAGGAGATCTTGAGACGATGGAGGGCATCGTCGTACTCGACCGCTGCCTTGATCAACTCAGGCAGGGAAGCGGGAGCGGGGCGGAGACCGATGAGGTGGAACTTGACCTCAGACTTCAAACCCTCCTTGAAGAAGTGCATCTTGGTGGGTTCATCAGTCTGGACGCGGGCGGCGAGCTGGACGAAGCGGGTGGCGAAGGCTTGGCAGGACTTGAGCTGGACCAAGCGCTTGAGGTCGTTCAAGGCCTTATCTTGCGAGGAGGCCGTGTCCTCACCGAAGGTCGACTTGAGGGCAACTTCAAAATCCGCGAAGGAAGCCGGGAAGCGGTTGGCCATGTAGAAGGCGGCCTCGTACCACTTGAAGGCTTCACCGCGGAGGAAGGAGGTGGCGTACAGGACCTTCTGGCGCTCGGGCGCGAAGAAGGCAGGATCGGCGAGGAAAACCAGGTGGCACTGGGCGAGGAAGGCCGTCGTTTCATCGCGGGAACCTAGGAACTCCTTGGGCTTGTTGACCTGGTAGACCTGGCGGGGAGCGGCGGCGGGAGCTTGCAGATCTTGGATCTGACGATGGAGAGCAGCGTTCTGGGTCATGAGGGCGTTCATACGCTCCTCCATGCGCGCCAGATACGCGTTGAGGTCTGCAGGGGGTGCAGCAGGCTCAGCCATCGGATCGACGAGGGAAAGAGAGGCGAAAGAAGAAGAAAGGCCGGGAAGCCAAGAGGGAGCGTTCAAAATGATGTTAGAGTCCGAAGGGGACTCAACGGCAAAAGAAGAAGTGAGCTCGAAGTGAGCTCAGGGAAGGCAAGGGTAAAGTCCGAAGTGGACTCGGAGAGGGAGCGAGGGAAGCAAAGATCCGTTCAAGATAAGACTAGTCTCGAAATGAGACGTGAGGAACACTCAGAGAATAAAGTAGAAGGCACTTTATTTAGTCCTATTTTGAACGCTGAGGTTCGACTACACATCGCGGGGGTCAGGCTATTTATAGACAAGTCCGGACTTGGCAGCGAAGGGCGGCCAAGGGAGGGAAAAGTGGGCGATCGAGCAGGGCGAAGGGGGCGATGCACGAACGAGGGCCGAGAAGGACCACCGAGACAGGCAGAGAACCAAAGCGAGGGAGGCGCAAGCAAAAGCGAAGCACCTGGCAGGAGAAACGTGCAAAGGCGAAGCAATGTGACTCAACGTCCAAGAAGCGGATTGGTCAAGTATAAGGTTGGGGCAAATGCATGCGAGATGAACAAGAGATCGGGGCGGTCAGGCAGGTCATGAGTCACCGGTGGTGGGACACATGACCGGCAGCCGAATTGCAACCAATCGCAGCAAGGCGCGTGCACAAACAAACCGGCGCGTGCGAAGAAGACAAAGGAAGCGGAGCAGCGCGGGGAAACGGAAGTGCGGAAGGAGCGGAAATGGCAGGCAAAAGGCGGAAAATTGGAGGGGAACTGCAAAGCTACACACAAACAAACAGAAAGGCAAAAGAACAGCCAAGTGTGCAGTCAAAGTGGAGAACAAGCAGAAGCTATCCCTAACATGGTATCTCCGACGCTGTGCTGCGCGTACTGCGCGTACTGCGCGGCGCAGTGGGTCGTGACCTGTGCTGCGCTTTGCGTTTTCACGCACCGCAGGCAGGCCACCGCAGGGTATACCTGCGGGTTGCCCCCGTTCCCCCCGTTTGTCTGGAGTTCGGTTTTATCGTGAATAAACGTAAGTGCTCCCCGAGCTCACCCGTCCGCTAGAGTAGCCTAGCACCGCCCTGTTCTGCCCCGTCCTGTCTTGTCTTGTACCCCCTCCCTCCCCGTCTTGCCCCAACGTCCCAGTAGTGGACGTTACACCCCGACCAGTTGCCACAATGCCTGCCACCCCAACGCACCGTCGATCATCGCATCGACATCGAACCAGGCTCGTCGCCTCCGTCAAGACCGACGTACCAACTGTCGCTGACGGAGATGGACGAACTCAAGCGCCAGTTGGATGACCTCCTCGCCCATGGGTTCATCCGCCCGAGCCAGTCACCGTATGGTGCACCAGTGCTCTTTGTCAAGAAGAAAGAAGGTGATCTCAGGATGTGCGTCGACTATCGCGCACTAAACAAACAGACCATCAAGAACACCTACCCGTTGCCCAGGATCGACGAGTTGATGGATCGTCTGAGTGGAGCAAAGGTCTTTAGCAAGATAGACCTCCGCTCAGGCTACCATCAGATCCGCATCCACGAGGATGATGTCCACAAGACCGCCTTCAGGACTCGCTACGGACTGTACGAGTTCCTAGTGCTGCCGTTCGGATTGACGAACGCACCTGCCACGTTCATGCAGCTGATGAACGATGTGTTCCGCCAAGAGCTCGACAACTCTGTCATCGTGTACCTGGATGATATCCTTGTGTACAGCAAGGATGAAGCGACCCATGAAGGTCATGTCGCCCGCGTGCTGGCCAAGCTACGCGAGCACAAGTTGTATGCCAAACTGTCCAAGTGTGAGTTCTTCAAGAATCAAGTCCCGTTCCTGGGACACGTTGTCTCAGGAAGAGGAATCGAAGTCGACCCCGCCAAGGTCAAGTCTGTGGTCGAGTGGCCGCCGCTCGCATGCGTCTCTGACGTGCAGTCGTTTCTCGGTCTCGTCAACTACTACCGCCGATTCATCCCCGATCTGGCGCGCACTGCCGGTCCACTCACAGACCTACTCCGCAAAGAGTGCCCCTTCGTGTGGGACCACCCACAACGCCAAGCGTTCGAGACCCTCAAGCACGCCTTGACGAACGCTCCTGTCCTCGCTGTGTTCGACCCGAACACGGATGTCTCCGTGCACACCGACGCCTCCGACTTTGCGGTGGGAGCTGTTTTGATGCAGGAGGGAAGGCCCGTTGCCTTCGAGTCGCGCAAACTGTCCCAACACGAGATCAACTATCCCGTGCACGAGAAGGAGCAGCTTGCGATCATCTACGCGCTGCAGAAGTTCCGAGTGTACCTCCACGGTACCGCCAAGCCCTTCAAGATTGTGACGGACCACCAGTCACTGCGTTACCTCGACACCAAGAAGAACCTGAGCCGACGCCAAGCGCGATGGATGGAGTTCCTCGCCGAGTACAACTACGAGGTTGTATACCAGAAAGGCAAACTCAATGTGGTGCCTGACGCACTGTCCCGACGCCCCGACTACCAATTGGCGTCACTGTACGAGTCGACTGTCAGTGTCGACAACACGATGCTGGATGTTGTCCGAGACAACATCGCCAACGACAAACAGTTCGGAGAACTGTTCCGAAAGGTGTCTAAGCTCCCCAAGGACGACGAATCATCCGAGTACACAGTGCGTGATGGCCTGCTCCTCCTGAAGAAGGACAGCCGTGTCTGTGTGCCGGACATTCCGTCGTTGAAGACCAAGTTGCTCCAAGAGGTCCACGACTCGCCCCTCGCTGGACACTTTGGAGTCGAGAAGACATACGACCGACTGGCCAAAGTCGCATACTGGCCTGGAATGAAGCGCACCGTCGAGAAGTACATCGAGTCCTGCCATACCTGCAAGATGGTCAAGTCACGCACGACCCGAGAGCAAGGATTGCTGCAACCCCTGCCTGTTCCCGACCGCCCCTGGACCAGCATGTCCATGGATCTCATCACGCATCTACCGACGACCAAGTTGGACCACGATGCAATCGCTGTCTTTGTCGACAGGTTCAGCAAGATGGCACACTTTGTGCCGTGCCAGACGACATGCTCCGCGCCTGACCTTGCACTGCTGTTCTTCAAGCATGTGTTCAAGCACCACGGCCTCCCAAAGTCCATCGTCAGTGATCGAGACCCCCGATTCACCTCCTTGTTTTGGACAAGTCTGTTCGACCATCTCGGCACCAAGCTGAACATGTCAACCTCGCACCACCAACAAACGGATGGACAGTCCGAGCGGACGATCCGCACCCTCGAGCAATACCTGAGGACATACGCCTCGACCAGCCAAGACGACTGGGACATACAGCTGAGTCATGCAGAGTTTGCATACAACACCGCCAAGTCGAGCACAACTGGCTTGAGCCCCTTTGAGGCGCTCTACGGATTCCAGCCTGATGTTCCCACCTCCTTGACACTGACCGAGTCCACGGCTGGATTGCCTCCCAAACCAAGTGCCTTTGTCAAAGATCATCAAGTCCGACACAAGATGATCGCCGACGCGCTCACGGATGCGCAACAAGTGATGGCGAAGTACTACGACCGCCGACACCAGGATGTCTCCTTTGAAGTTGGAGACCTTGTCTACCTGGACGCCGACAACATCAAGGTCCCCGAAGCCCAGTCAAAGAAGTTGTTGCCCAAGTACCGAGGACCGTTCAAGATAGCGGCCCGACCCAGTCCCCTCAACTACCTGTTGGACTTGCCACCTGGAAGCAAGCTCCATCCTGTCTTCCATGTGTCCAAGCTGCGTCGCCACACGACCCGCAGTCCAGCACAGTTCCCCGACGCCGACGAAGGTGTCCCGGACGACGCACCACTGGAAGACGACCTCGGACAATACTATACTCAAGAATATGAAGTCGAAAGGATCGTGAGGCACAAGAAAGTGGCTGATGGGTCACTTCGGTTTTATGTCAAGTGGGTTGGTTACCCACACTCGGGCAACACATGGCAAACACTGGAGGACTTGTCCCATGCACCCGAGGAGCTGAGTAAATACGGTAAACACCTCGAGGAGCCCCAAATAAAGAGCACACGCAGGGCTCCTCGCAGGAAGCCTTCTTAAGTGTGGGAGTGTAGGAGATGGTATCTCCGACGCTGTGCTGCGCGTACTGCGCGTACTGCGCGGCGCAGTGGGTCGTGACCTGTGCTGCGCTTTGCGTTTTCACGCACCGCAGGCAGGCCACCGCAGGGTATACCTGCGGGTTGCCCCCGTTCCCCCCGTTTGTCTGGAGTTCGGTTTTATCGTGAATAAACGTAAGTGCTCCCCGAGCTCACCCGTCCGCTAGAGTAGCCTAGCACCGCCCTGTTCTGCCCCGTCCTGTCTTGTCTTGTACCCCCTCCCTCCCCGTCTTGCCCCAACGTCCCAGTAGTGGACGTTACAACGGATGTCTCCGTGCACACCGACGCCTCCGACTTTGCGGTGGGAGCTGTTTTGATGCAGGAGGGAAGGCCCGTTGCCTTCGAGTCGCGCAAACTGTCCCAACACGAGATCAACTATCCCGTGCACGAGAAGGAGCAGCTTGCGATCATCTACGCGCTGCAGAAGTTCCGAGTGTACCTCCACGGTACCGCCAAGCCCTTCAAGATTGTGACGGACCACCAGTCACTGCGTTACCTCGACACCAAGAAGAACCTGAGCCGACGCCAAGCGCGATGGATGGAGTTCCTCGCCGAGTACAACTACGAGGTTGTATACCAGAAAGGCAAACTCAATGTGGTGCCTGACGCACTGTCCCGACGCCCCGACTACCAATTGGCGTCACTGTACGAGTCGACTGTCAGTGTCGACAACACGATGCTGGATGTTGTCCGAGACAACATCGCCAACGACAAACAGTTCGGAGAACTGTTCCGAAAGGTGTCTAAGCTCCCCAAGGACGACGAATCATCCGAGTACACAGTGCGTGATGGCCTGCTCCTCCTGAAGAAGGACAGCCGTGTCTGTGTGCCGGACATTCCGTCGTTGAAGACCAAGTTGCTCCAAGAGGTCCACGACTCGCCCCTCGCTGGACACTTTGGAGTCGAGAAGACATACGACCGACTGGCCAAAGTCGCATACTGGCCTGGAATGAAGCGCACCGTCGAGAAGTACATCGAGTCCTGCCATACCTGCAAGATGGTCAAGTCACGCACGACCCGAGAGCAAGGATTGCTGCAACCCCTGCCTGTTCCCGACCGCCCCTGGACCAGCATGTCCATGGATCTCATCACGCATCTACCGACGACCAAGTTGGACCTGTAGGAGATGGTATCTCCGACGCTGTGCTGCGCGTACTGCGCGTACTGCGCGGCGCAGTGGGTCGTGACCTGTGCTGCGCTTTGCGTTTTCACGCACCGCAGGCAGGCCACCGCAGGGTATACCTGCGGGTTGCCCCCGTTCCCCCCGTTTGTCTGGAGTTCGGTTTTATCGTGAATAAACGTAAGTGCTCCCCGAGCTCACCCGTCCGCTAGAGTAGCCTAGCACCGCCCTGTTCTGCCCCGTCCTGTCTTGTCTTGTACCCCCTCCCTCCCCGTCTTGCCCCAACGTCCCAGTAGTGGACGTTACATGGTAGCATCGGAAATCCTCGTCTTGTTTTCGTCCTGTTTGTCCTCTTTCTAGATCCTCAAGCTGGATCCCGCCTCTCTTGCCGACCGACTCTCCTCTCTGTCCCTGGAGCCTGCCCCTGCCATGAGCAACCCCCGCCCACTTCCGGAAGCCTTCCTCAAGACCTTCCGTGCCCCAGTGTTTACTGGGAAGAGCCGCTCCTCCTCGGTGGAGGACTGGCTGCAGCAACTCGAGGACTACCTCGATGCTGCCCAAGTCGCCCCCACCCACCACATCGTCGCCGCCAAGCTCTGCTTAAAGGACCAGGCGTACCGTTGGTACCGCCGCCAAGGGTTCGACGAGCAGAGCGAAGGTGTGTTTGACGACTTCAAGGACCGCCTCCGTCGCCGCTTCGGCAGCCCCAATGCTGAACTCATTGCCCGTGACAAGCTATACTCTCTCGTGCAGCGTGGTTCTGTGACCCGCTACATCGAGGAGTTTGAAGACCTCTCCTCCCAGATTGAGGAGCTGGGCTCTGCTGATGCGATGTACCTCTTCCAGAAGGGCCTCAAGCCCAAGATCAGAGAGTACATCGCCAGCAACCCTGATGCCCGCAAGTCCCTGGACGTGATGATGGACGTTGCCGAGAACCTCGACAACGTCCAGTACCATGGCCGCCAGTTCTACCCGCAGCTGGCAGGCGGCCATCGGTCTCATCACGTCCCAGCCCGTCCGCCTCGCCCGGCCCCGCCCGCAAGACCCATGCCTGAGCCCATGGACGTTGACGTCAACGCCATGGAGGCTCGTGGCCCTCCCCGCTCCCGGTTCCAGCAAGCTGCCACTGTCTCCCCCAAGGACAGACAGAAGCAGGAGGACCTCCGCCATGGTTCCTGCTTCTTCTGTCACCGACCGGGACACCAGGCCAAGGAGTGCCCCATGAAGTCGGGAAACGGCCGACCCTACTAGGTGGCTCTGGAGCCCTAGTAGGAGACCA
Organism: Polychytrium aggregatum; assembly: GCF_025602895.1. Taxonomy (NCBI): domain Eukaryota; kingdom Fungi; phylum Chytridiomycota; class Chytridiomycetes; order Polychytriales; genus Polychytrium; species Polychytrium aggregatum. Next base: position 253,152 of record NW_026516261.1, read on the forward strand.
ACGCCGTGGATTGCTCAATGCAGTCCACGCGTCTCCAGAGGAAGTTCACCTCGCCCCCTCCCCCGAAGGAGAAACAAACCAAGTGTTGTGCGTCGTGCGAGAGGTGCATGGTGGCGCAAGCCGCCTGCCTCTCCACGAACGTGAAGAGAAAACCAAAATTGAAAACCAAAACAAAAAAGAAAATCAAGAACCCTTGAGGGACAGGACCGCCTGTGCCCTCACCCCTGTCAAGTCGTGTGTGTCGGATGCTTCCGACATGTGTCCGCAAGCCGTGGACGTCGTGTGCAATGGCGTGCTGACGCCGCAGGCCCCCGCAATGGCCGAACCCTATCCAAAATGTCCGAGTGGCCGTGATGAAGCCAACCAAGACCAAGTGTCGCCCGTTCCCCCAAGTCAAGTCATGGTGCAGGAGGCTGTGCAGGAGGACCATGAAGAGTCCCTGCTGTACCTCCCTGCCACCGTCCAAGGTCACACCGTCCGAATGATGGTGGACTCTGGAGCAAGCTGCAACTTTGTCAGCAGACGCTTGCTCCAGGAGCTCAACATACATGCAACCAAGAAGAAGTCGCCGATGAGTGTGGCGCTTGCAGACGATCGTGTGCAGCAGTGCACACACCAAGTGGTCCTGCGAGTGGCCCTCCATCCCAAGTACCATCCTGTCCTGTTGTTCCAAGTGATCGACACCAAGTTCGATGCCATCCTCGGCATGAGCTGGCTTGCTCGTGCCGAGCCGACTCCAGTCGTCGACTGGAAAGGCCGCACTGTCCGTGTTGGCCCTGACATTGTCCTGCAGGGCATGGCCTCACCCAACATGCCACCTCTCCTCTCAGCCATGCAATTCAAGAGGCTGATCAAGAAGGACACGTCGTTCCTCTGTGTCGTGCGTGAGGTCGACGACACCGACCAAGCCGGTCCCGGTCCCCCGCCTGTGGTGACCAAGCTGCTCGACGAGTACAAGGACGTATTCCCCGACCAGTTGCCACAATGCCTGCCACCCCAACTGTAGGAGATGGTATCTCCGACGCTGTGCTGCGCGTACTGCGCGTACTGCGCGGCGCAGTGGGTCGTGACCTGTGCTGCGCTTTGCGTTTTCACGCACCGCAGGCAGGCCACCGCAGGGTATACCTGCGGGTTGCCCCCGTTCCCCCCGTTTGTCTGGAGTTCGGTTTTATCGTGAATAAACGTAAGTGCTCCCCGAGCTCACCCGTCCGCTAGAGTAGCCTAGCACCGCCCTGTTCTGCCCCGTCCTGTCTTGTCTTGTACCCCCTCCCTCCCCGTCTTGCCCCAACGTCCCAGTAGTGGACGTTACATGGTAGCATCGGAAATCCTCGTCTTGTTTTCGTCCTGTTTGTCCTCTTTCTAGATCCTCAAGCTGGATCCCGCCTCTCTTGCCGACCGACTCTCCTCTCTGTCCCTGGAGCCTGCCCCTGCCATGAGCAACCCCCGCCCACTTCCGGAAGCCTTCCTCAAGACCTTCCGTGCCCCAGTGTTTACTGGGAAGAGCCGCTCCTCCTCGGTGGAGGACTGGCTGCAGCAACTCGAGGACTACCTCGATGCTGCCCAAGTCGCCCCCACCCACCACATCGTCGCCGCCAAGCTCTGCTTAAAGGACCAGGCGTACCGTTGGTACCGCCGCCAAGGGTTCGACGAGCAGAGCGAAGGTGTGTTTGACGACTTCAAGGACCGCCTCCGTCGCCGCTTCGGCAGCCCCAATGCTGAACTCATTGCCCGTGACAAGCTATACTCTCTGTTAGAGTCCGAAGGGGACTCAACGGCAAAAGAAGAAGTGAGCTCGAAGTGAGCTCAGGGAAGGCAAGGGTAAAGTCCGAAGTGGACTCGGAGAGGGAGCGAGGGAAGCAAAGATCCGTTCAAGATAAGACTAGTCTCGAAATGAGACGTGAGGAACACTCAGAGAATAAAGTAGAAGGCACTTTATTTAGTCCTATTTTGAACGCTGAGGTTCGACTACACATCGCGGGGGTCAGGCTATTTATAGACAAGTCCGGACTTGGCAGCGAAGGGCGGCCAAGGGAGGGAAAAGTGGGCGATCGAGCAGGGCGAAGGGGGCGATGCACGAACGAGGGCCGAGAAGGACCACCGAGACAGGCAGAGAACCAAAGCGAGGGAGGCGCAAGCAAAAGCGAAGCACCTGGCAGGAGAAACGTGCAAAGGCGAAGCAATGTGACTCAACGTCCAAGAAGCGGATTGGTCAAGTATAAGGTTGGGGCAAATGCATGCGAGATGAACAAGAGATCGGGGCGGTCAGGCAGGTCATGAGTCACCGGTGGTGGGACACATGACCGGCAGCCGAATTGCAACCAATCGCAGCAAGGCGCGTGCACAAACAAACCGGCGCGTGCGAAGAAGACAAAGGAAGCGGAGCAGCGCGGGGAAACGGAAGTGCGGAAGGAGCGGAAATGGCAGGCAAAAGGCGGAAAATTGGAGGGGAACTGCAAAGCTACACACAAACAAACAGAAAGGCAAAAGAACAGCCAAGTGTGCAGTCAAAGTGGAGAACAAGCAGAAGCTATCCCTAACATCATCCCCTTCCTTAGCGACGAACTCCGGGCGTCGCCTTCGGCTTTGAGGGATAGCGAAGGTGGAAGTCAGCAACAAGATCAGTGGCGTGGGAAACATTGGCAGCGGGCTCCCAAGACCGGTCAGTCTCGGAATAGCCCTTCCACTGAACCAAGTACTGTAAGCGACCACGGAAGAGCCGAGAATCGAGAACAGTCTCGACCTCAAACTCTTCCTGGGAGTCAACAAGAATGGGTGGAGGTTCGGGTTGGGTGAACTCGGGAACAATGTCCTTCGTTCGGGGTTCAAGGAGGGATACATGAAAGACGGGGTGGACTTTGAGTGTGGAAGGGAGTTTAAGTTCAAAGGCAACGGGGTTGATGCGGCGAAGAACTTTAAAGGGGCCAAGCTTTTTCTGATCAAGCTTGTTGGAGGGACGAAGGGTGCGGATGTGGCGACGATCAAGAAAAACGAGGTCGCCAACGGAGATGTCGGGAGTGGGGAGACGGGATTTGTTGGCCTGCAAAGTGTAGGACTCTTGGGCAACCCGGAGGTTGGCCTTGAGATCCTCGAGAACGGTCTGAAGTCGGTCGACACGTTCTTCGGCAGAGGGCACAACAGAAGGATCACGGATGATGGAGGGATCAAAAATGGGGTGATGGCCATGGACTGCAAAGAAGGGAGTCATGCCAGTGGAGGTGTTTTCCGAGTTGTTGTAAGTGAACTCGGCAAGGGGAAGGTGAAGGGTCCAGTCGTCTTGCAGGTAATTGCAATGGATACGCAAATACTGCTCGATGACCTGGTTGAGAACCTCGGTCGAACCGTCGGTCTCGGGGTGGAAGGCAGAAGAAAGGGAAATCTTCGTCTTCAGAAGCTCATTGAAGCGCCTCCAGAAGGCCGAAGTAAACTGAGTTCCTCGGTCCGAAACAATAGACCGGGGACAACCATGCAAGCGGAAGATGTGGGAGAGGAAGAGTTCGGCGGTTTGCTCGCCTGTAACCGTCTTCGTGGTGGGCACAAAGTGTGCTTGTTTGGACAGGCGGTCCTTAACCACGAAGATGGAGTCAAAGCCGTTCGAAGGTGGGAGATCCGTGATGAAGTCCATCGACAGGTCCCACCAACGTTCGGAAGGAACGGGGAGAGGGTGAAGTAAACCATAAGGGGAGTGACGGGACGGCTTGGCTCGCTGGCACGCTTCACAATTAGCAATGAAGCGACGCACAGACTTACGAAGCCGGGGCCAGTGAAAGTCCCGGGAGATGAGCTCAACGGTCTTGGCAAGACCAAAGTGACCAGCGGCAGCGGAGCAGTGACGTTGCTCAAACACTTTGAGCTGGAGCTCGGGGGAAGGGACAACGATCAGGTCTTTAAAGTAAAGGAGACCGTCACGGAAGGAGTAATCGCCATCAAGACGTTTGGCGTTGAAGTCAGAAAGAAGGGAACAAGAAAGGGTGGCAGCTCGAATCTCGGAAAGAAAATCGGGGTTCGAGCCGATAACGGTGATGCTGTCGAGAGAAATAGACTCGAACAGCTGAAGGAAGTTGGTGGAGTGGAGGGAGTCACCAGGCTTTATCTCAAAGTCAGAACGGCGACTGAGAGCATCGGCTTTGGTGTTGAGGCGACCAGGGCGGTGGTAAATGCGAAAAGCAAAATCAGAAAGGAATTGGGCCCACCGGAACTGGCGGCGAGAAAGTTGGGAAGCGGAAGTGAACCGGGTGAGGTTCTGGTGATCAGAGAAAACAAGAGTGGGATGATCGGGGTCGGCAGCCATCAAGTAATGACGCCAGGCAGTAAAGGAATCGACAATAGCAAGGAGCTCTTTGTCGTGGGTGTCATAATTCACCTCGGCGGGACGGAATTGCCGAGAGTGAAAAGCAACGGGGTGAAGAGCGCCGTCAGGGTCAAACTGGGAAAGGACGGCACCCAGAGCAAAGTCAGAAGCATCGGGCTCGATGACAGCGGGTTTGGAGAAATCAAAGTAACGAAGAATAGGTGCGGAAGTGAATGAACGTTTAAGAGAATCAAAAGCCTCTTGGGCCTCGGGAGACCAAGAGAAGGTGGAGGATTTGGTGGTGAGTGAAGTCAAAGGACGAGCAAGTGCGGAAAAGTCCTTGACGAAGCGGCGGTAAAAGTTTGCGAAACCAATAAAAACTTGGATGTCGCGAGCAGAAGAGGGAACAGGCCAAAGGGAAACGGCCTCGACCTTGGCAGGGTCCATTTTAATGCCATCGGCAGAAATGATCATGCCGAGAAAGTCAACTTCAGAAAGGTCAAAAGAACACTTGGCCGGATTGACCTTAAGAGAGTGTTCACGAAGGCGAGAAAGAACAAGCTTAACATGCTCCTCATGCTCCAGGGGATCTTTTGAGAAGATCAGGATGTCGTCAAGATAAATGACAACACAGACACCAAGGAGGTCCGAGAAGATGTCGTTCATAAAAAACTGAAAAGCAGCGGGGGCATTCGAAAGACCAAAGGGGATAACATTGTACTCGTAAGAGCCAGATTTGCAAACAAAAGCAGTCTTCCACTCATCGCCCTTCTTGACACGAACCAAGTGGTAAGCATCAGGAAGGTCAAGGTGTGAGAAGACGCGGGCAGAAGAAAGTTTATCCAGAAGATCCTGGAAGAGGGGAAGAGGGTAGCGGTTCTTCTTCGTGATGGCATTGAGGCCCCGGTAGTCGACGCAAAGGCGAAGACCACCATTGGGCTTCTTCACGAAGAAGCAGGGAGCACCAACGGGAGAAGAGGATTTGGAGATCCAACCACGTGCGAGGGCGTTGGTCAGATACTCCGAAAGAGCAGATTCCTCGGCCGGGGACAAAGGATAGACTTTCCCCGGCTTTGGCAAACGAGGTTCCTTTCCATCCTCGGTCCGTACAAACTCAATAGACAAGTCATACGGACGGTGAGGAGGCAAGGAAGAAGGAGGGTCAGACTTGAGGCTGAAAACGTCGCCAAACTCATTGTATTTGAGCGGGACACCTCGAGAGTCAACAGGGGTGCCAGACTCGGCATACACCTTCGTCGTGAGCACGGACCTTATCGACACCGTAGGATACGTCTCCGGCGAAGGAGGACGGATATCCATTTGGGCAGCGAAAATGTCGAGCTTGTCTTCCCGTGCAAGACGGAGAAGACTCGCCGCATTAACGAGCTCAATGTCGGGCGAAGATAAAGCCGTTGGCTCTTCAGAAAGCGAAGCAGAGTCAAGGCGGGAAGAAAGGGAAGGCGAAGTGCCAAAGGAGGGAACCGGTGTAAGGGAAGGACCGGAGGGAGGAGTCAAAGGCGAAGTGCCCGAAGGGGGAGGCGAATAGCCGGAAGGGGACGAAGTGTCCAAGGAGGAAGCAGAGACATCCGCGAGGATGTGTCCATCAGCAAGGCAAGAGGGATCGGAGAACGAAAGGGAGAGGGACTTCCAATTGACAACTGGATTATGCAAGCGCATCCAGGGAAGACCAAGAGTGATGGGAGTGGTGGAGAGTCGAGTCACAAGAAAAGAAATCGACTCGGTGTGGGAACCAATGGTCAACGTCACAGGAACGGTTTGGAAACGAATGAAACCGGCCGAAGAACCATCAGCAAGGGAAACGGAGTAGGGAGTAGAAAGAGGGATAAGAGAGAGTTTATGGAGATCCGCAAAGGCAGGATCAATGAGGGCAAGAGCGGTGCATCCATCATCAATAAAGACAGAAAGGGAGATGGAGACCGGGCCAGAAAGACTCATGACGACAAGGGTGGCCGGAAGAAGAAGCTTATCGTCCGATAATGACGAGTCAGAGGGGGAAGATGTTCGTATCGCCGAACAGACCACCTCGCTTACTTGCGAGGTGCTGCTCGGCTGTGGGCATTTCCCGAGTTCCGTTTGACCAGAACCGGGCACTGCTGAACATCGCGACTGCCGGGACAAGACTTTTCCCCGCAGTACAGGCAGAGACCCTGCTCACGACGTCGCTTTTTCTCGACGTCGGAGAGCTTAGCAGGGCGGACCGAGACAGAGTCAAGGTCCATGGGAGTGGGTGCAGAAGAGGAGGAAGAAGAAACATGCGCGGGAGAATGGTGGTGATGGGGAGCAGAGCGAGAAGAAGGAGGAGGAGGTTGGGAACGGGAGGAGATCTTGAGACGATGGAGGGCATCGTCGTACTCGACCGCTGCCTTGATCAACTCAGGCAGGGAAGCGGGAGCGGGGCGGAGACCGATGAGGTGGAACTTGACCTCAGACTTCAAACCCTCCTTGAAGAAGTGCATCTTGGTGGGTTCATCAGTCTGGACGCGGGCGGCGAGCTGGACGAAGCGGGTGGCGAAGGCTTGGCAGGACTTGAGCTGGACCAAGCGCTTGAGGTCGTTCAAGGCCTTATCTTGCGAGGAGGCCGTGTCCTCACCGAAGGTCGACTTGAGGGCAACTTCAAAATCCGCGAAGGAAGCCGGGAAGCGGTTGGCCATGTAGAAGGCGGCCTCGTACCACTTGAAGGCTTCACCGCGGAGGAAGGAGGTGGCGTACAGGACCTTCTGGCGCTCGGGCGCGAAGAAGGCAGGATCGGCGAGGAAAACCAGGTGGCACTGGGCGAGGAAGGCCGTCGTTTCATCGCGGGAACCTAGGAACTCCTTGGGCTTGTTGACCTGGTAGACCTGGCGGGGAGCGGCGGCGGGAGCTTGCAGATCTTGGATCTGACGATGGAGAGCAGCGTTCTGGGTCATGAGGGCGTTCATACGCTCCTCCATGCGCGCCAGATACGCGTTGAGGTCTGCAGGGGGTGCAGCAGGCTCAGCCATCGGATCGACGAGGGAAAGAGAGGCGAAAGAAGAAGAAAGGCCGGGAAGCCAAGAGGGAGCGTTCAAAATGATGTTAGAGTCCGAAGGGGACTCAACGGCAAAAGAAGAAGTGAGCTCGAAGTGAGCTCAGGGAAGGCAAGGGTAAAGTCCGAAGTGGACTCGGAGAGGGAGCGAGGGAAGCAAAGATCCGTTCAAGATAAGACTAGTCTCGAAATGAGACGTGAGGAACACTCAGAGAATAAAGTAGAAGGCACTTTATTTAGTCCTATTTTGAACGCTGAGGTTCGACTACACATCGCGGGGGTCAGGCTATTTATAGACAAGTCCGGACTTGGCAGCGAAGGGCGGCCAAGGGAGGGAAAAGTGGGCGATCGAGCAGGGCGAAGGGGGCGATGCACGAACGAGGGCCGAGAAGGACCACCGAGACAGGCAGAGAACCAAAGCGAGGGAGGCGCAAGCAAAAGCGAAGCACCTGGCAGGAGAAACGTGCAAAGGCGAAGCAATGTGACTCAACGTCCAAGAAGCGGATTGGTCAAGTATAAGGTTGGGGCAAATGCATGCGAGATGAACAAGAGATCGGGGCGGTCAGGCAGGTCATGAGTCACCGGTGGTGGGACACATGACCGGCAGCCGAATTGCAACCAATCGCAGCAAGGCGCGTGCACAAACAAACCGGCGCGTGCGAAGAAGACAAAGGAAGCGGAGCAGCGCGGGGAAACGGAAGTGCGGAAGGAGCGGAAATGGCAGGCAAAAGGCGGAAAATTGGAGGGGAACTGCAAAGCTACACGCAAACAAACAGAAAGGCAAAAGAACAGCCAAGTGTGCAGTCAAAGTGGAGAACAAGCAGAAGCTATCCCTAACACTCTCTCGTGCAGCGTGGTTCTGTGACCCGCTACATCGAGGAGTTTGAAGACCTCTCCTCCCAGATTGAGGAGCTGGGCTCTGCTGATGCGATGTACCTCTTCCAGAAGGGCCTCAAGCCCAAGATCAGAGAGTACATCGCCAGCAACCCTGATGCCCGCAAGTCCCTGGACGTGATGATGGACGTTGCCGAGAACCTCGACAACGTCCAGTACCATGGCCGCCAGTTCTACCCGCAGCTGGCAGGCGGCCATCGGTCTCATCACGTCCCAGCCCGTCCGCCTCGCCCGGCCCCGCCCGCAAGACCCATGCCTGAGCCCATGGACGTTGACGTCAACGCCATGGAGGCTCGTGGCCCTCCCCGCTCCCGGTTCCAGCAAGCTGCCACTGTCTCCCCCAAGGACAGACAGAAGCAGGAGGACCTCCGCCATGGTTCCTGCTTCTTCTGTCACCGACCGGGACACCAGGCCAAGGAGTGCCCCATGAAGTCGGGAAACGGCCGACCCTACTAGGTGGCTCTGGAGCCCTAGTAGGAGACCAACGCCGTGGATTGCTCAATGCAGTCCACGCGTCTCCAGAGGAAGTTCACCTCGCCCCCTCCCCCGAAGGAGAAACAAACCAAGTGTTGTGCGTCGTGCGAGAGGTGCATGGTGGCGCAAGCCGCCTGCCTCTCCACGAACGTGAAGAGAAAACCAAAATTGAAAACCAAAACAAAAAAGAAAATCAAGAACCCTTGAGGGACAGGACCGCCTGTGCCCTCACCCCTGTCAAGTCGTGTGTGTCGGATGCTTCCGACATGTGTCCGCAAGCCGTGGACGTCGTGTGCAATGGCGTGCTGACGCCGCAGGCCCCCGCAATGGCCGAACCCTATCCAAAATGTCCGAGTGGCCGTGATGAAGCCAACCAAGACCAAGTGTCGCCCGTTCCCCCAAGTCAAGTCATGGTGCAGGAGGCTGTGCAGGAGGACCATGAAGAGTCCCTGCTGTACCTCCCTGCCACCGTCCAAGGTCACACCGTCCGAATGATGGTGGACTCTGGAGCAAGCTGCAACTTTGTCAGCAGACGCTTGCTCCAGGAGCTCAACATACATGCAACCAAGAAGAAGTCGCCGATGAGTGTGGCGCTTGCAGACGATCGTGTGCAGCAGTGCACACACCAAGTGGTCCTGCGAGTGGCCCTCCATCCCAAGTACCATCCTGTCCTGTTGTTCCAAGTGATCGACACCAAGTTCGATGCCATCCTCGGCATGAGCTGGCTTGCTCGTGCCGAGCCGACTCCAGTCGTCGACTGGAAAGGCCGCACTGTCCGTGTTGGCCCTGACATTGTCCTGCAGGGCATGGCCTCACCCAACATGCCACCTCTCCTCTCAGCCATGCAATTCAAGAGGCTGATCAAGAAGGACACGTCGTTCCTCTGTGTCGTGCGTGAGGTCGACGACACCGACCAAGCCGGTCCCGGTCCCCCGCCTGTGGTGACCAAGCTGCTCGACGAGTACAAGGACGTATTCCCCGACCAGTTGCCACAATGCCTGCCACCCCAACGCACCGTCGATCATCGCATCGACATCGAACCAGGCTCGTCGCCTCCGTCAAGACCGACGTACCAACTGTCGCTGACGGAGATGGACGAACTCAAGCGCCAGTTGGATGACCTCCTCGCCCATGGGTTCATCCGCCCGAGCCAGTCACCGTATGGTGCACCAGTGCTCTTTGTCAAGAAGAAAGAAGGTGATCTCAGGATGTGCGTCGACTATCGCGCACTAAACAAACAGACCATCAAGAACACCTACCCGTTGCCCAGGATCGACGAGTTGATGGATCGTCTGAGTGGAGCAAAGGTCTTTAGCAAGATAGACCTCCGCTCAGGCTACCATCAGATCCGCATCCACGAGGATGATGTCCACAAGACCGCCTTCAGGACTCGCTACGGACTGTACGAGTTCCTAGTGCTGCCGTTCGGATTGACGAACGCACCTGCCACGTTCATGCAGCTGATGAACGATGTGTTCCGCCAAGAGCTCGACAACTCTGTCATCGTGTACCTGGATGATATCCTTGTGTACAGCAAGGATGAAGCGACCCATGAAGGTCATGTCGCCCGCGTGCTGGCCAAGCTACGCGAGCACAAGTTGTATGCCAAACTGTCCAAGTGTGAGTTCTTCAAGAATCAAGTCCCGTTCCTGGGACACGTTGTCTCAGGAAGAGGAATCGAAGTCGACCCCGCCAAGGTCAAGTCTGTGGTCGAGTGGCCGCCGCTCGCATGCGTCTCTGACGTGCAGTCGTTTCTCGGTCTCGTCAACTACTACCGCCGATTCATCCCCGATCTGGCGCGCACTGCCGGTCCACTCACAGACCTACTCCGCAAAGAGTGCCCCTTCGTGTGGGACCACCCACAACGCCAAGCGTTCGAGACCCTCAAGCACGCCTTGACGAACGCTCCTGTCCTCGCTGTGTTCGACCCGAACACGGATGTCTCCGTGCACACCGACGCCTCCGACTTTGCGGTGGGAGCTGTTTTGATGCAGGAGGGAAGGCCCGTTGCCTTCGAGTCGCGCAAACTGTCCCAACACGAGATCAACTATCCCGTGCACGAGAAGGAGCAGCTTGCGATCATCTACGCGCTGCAGAAGTTCCGAGTGTACCTCCACGGTACCGCCAAGCCCTTCAAGATTGTGACGGACCACCAGTCACTGCGTTACCTCGACACCAAGAAGAACCTGAGCCGACGCCAAGCGCGATGGATGGAGTTCCTCGCCGAGTACAACTACGAGGTTGTATACCAGAAAGGCAAACTCAATGTGGTGCCTGACGCACTGTCCCGACGCCCCGACTACCAATTGGCGTCACTGTACGAGTCGACTGTCAGTGTCGACAACACGATGCTGGATGTTGTCCGAGACAACATCGCCAACGACAAACAGTTCGGAGAACTGTTCCGAAAGGTGTCTAAGCTCCCCAAGGACGACGAATCATCCGAGTACACAGTGCGTGATGGCCTGCTCCTCCTGAAGAAGGACAGCCGTGTCTGTGTGCCGGACATTCCGTCGTTGAAGACCAAGTTGCTCCAAGAGGTCCACGACTCGCCCCTCGCTGGACACTTTGGAGTCGAGAAGACATACGACCGACTGGCCAAATGTAAGGAGTGAACAAGCGCAAGGACGAAGACCAAGTGCTTGGTATGAGCTTTATTAGCTTTTAGCCCCGAACACCAAAGAACAAGTTTTGTTCGAACTGGTGTTCAACATAGGCTCAGACATGCAGGGCTATTTATAGACCGGGAGAAGGTCGAGGGGCAAAAGTGGGCGAGAAGGGTGGAGCATCACAGAGAAGCGAGAAGGGGGTGCGAGAGTGGCTGGTGTGCAAGCGAGAGAGGCTTGGCACAGCCCGGGGACATGTGCCGAGCGGTGGGGGAGGCAGGAAACCAGTAGACGCGGGTGGCAACGGCGCGTGCTCATGCATGGGGGCAAACAAACACGTGGGGACTCATGATTGGTGCGGAGGGCGAGAGCATGCGGGACAATCTCATTGGTCCGTTGTGATGCTGGTCATCACACTATCTCCTCCTTAAACTACGGCGTGTTCCATCTTGAGTTCTCCTGGGGCCAGGCTTGTCTGGGTAGCGTCGGTGGTACTCCGCGGCCACCGTTGGGGCAAAGACAATGTCGGCGGGCTCCCAACTTCGATCGGTGACCGGGTAGCCTTTCCAATCGATGAGATAGTGCAGCTTTCCGCGCACGAACTTGGAGTCTAAGATCTCTTCGACCTCCCACTCCAAGTTCCCATCGATGACCACCGCAGGGGGCGGCGCTTGCACCCGACCCGGAAGCGAGTTCTTCTTGTAGGGCTCAAGAAGAGACACATGGAACACCGGGTGCACCTTTATGTCCTTTGGCAAGTCCAGGCGGAAAGCCAATGTCCCGACGGCCTCGAGGATGGTGAATGGTCCAATCCTCTGGTAATCCAGCTTCTTGCTTGGGCGAGTGGTGCTGATGTTACGAGTCAGCACCCAGACTTGATCGCCCGGACGCAAGTCGGGAGCCTGGGACCTCCGGAGATCTGAGAAGTGCTTGTAGTCAGACTTTGCCTTCTCAAGATTCTCCTTCAACAGTGCCAGGTTCCGCTGGAGATGTTCAACCCTCTCCGTGGCAGAGGGAACATCAGGGCCGCCAGCGACAACGGGGACTTCGAACCTTGGGTGGAACCCATAGGTTGCCAAGAATGGCGAGGCATGTGTTGACGAGTTCTCGAGGTTATTGTAAGAGAACTCGGCCAACGGCAGCAGCTCGGCCCAGTCATCTTGCTGATACGACGTGTAACAGCGCAGGTATTGGTTGATGACCTGGTTGACCCTCTCAGTCTGTCCATCGGTCTGGGGATGGAAGGCCGTGGACAGACTGGTTTGGATCCCGAGCTGCGTGCAGAGTGCCTTCCAGAACCGAGAGGTGAACTGACTTCCTCGGTCTGAAACCACTGTGTCGGGGAGGCCATGGAGACGAAAGACATTGTCGAGGAACAGTGACGCAGTCTCCTCCGCCGACGGCAGTGAACGCCAGGACATAAAGTGTGCCATCTTTGTGAGGCTGCATACCACCACAAAGATGCAGGTGTGACCCTTGGACTTTGGCAGATCAGTGATAAAGTCCATGGTCAGTGTCCCCCAGGGTCGATCGGCTGTCTGGAGTGGCAACAGGAACCCAAACGGCTTGTGTCGCGGAGCTTTCGAGCGTGCACAGGTGTCGCACGTCGAGACGTACTCTTTGACATCTTTCCGATAGGTTTGCCACCAAAACTGTCGCGATACCAGAGCCAGAGTCCGTCGGATGCCTGGATGACCCACAGCGACTGGGTCATGGCACGACTTGAGCGCCGGAACTCGGCACGACTCTGGGACCACAATCCTGTTCTGGAAGGTGAGGTACTGGCCATTCCAGACGAACTTCGGGTCACGACGGTATTTGTCTAGACCGGGATCCCGAGCCTGCTCTTCGGCTATGAGCTGCAGCAAATCCACAGGGTCACTGCGACTTGCAACCGAAGAGCGGGCGTCTCTGCTTCGGAGCACGCGTATCACCGCGGCAGGATCGAGAAGCAGAGGCGGATCCCTCGACACGGAGGCCGACGAAGGGATGTAGTCCGAGCGACGAGACAGGGCATCGGCCTTGCCGTTCCTCGCACCAGGACGGTACTGGATGCGGATGTCGAACCGAGACAAGAACTGGGACCACCGTGCATGACGCTGGTTTAGGATGCGAGCCGTTGCCAGGTACTCCAAGTTCTTGTGATCGGTCAGAACGGCAACGGGATGCTGGGCGCCTTCGAGGTAGTGTCGCCACGCCTCGAAAGCCTCCTTGATCGCCAACAGCTCTTTCTCGTATATGCTGTAGTTACGTTCAGCATTCGAGAGTGTCCGCGAATGGAACGAGCAAGGATGAAGGCGATCATCAGCACCCCGCTGGGAGAGCACGCATCCAAGCGCAAAGTCCGACGCATCTGACTCTACGACGAACGGCTTGGATGGGTCCGGATGCACCAGAACGGGCTCCGAAACGAAGGCATCCTTCAAGGATCTGAATGCTTTATCGGCTTCGCGGGACCACTGGAAGCCATGCGTCTTCCGGAAGAGCCGAGTCATGGGCCCCGCGATCTTTGCGTATCCATCGATGAAGCGTCGATAGAAGTTCGCAAACCCGACAAAGGATCGAAGATCCGAGATGTTGCGCGGTATGGGCCAATCCAAGATCGCAGAGAGCTTGGATCGCTCCATACCGATGCCCTCGGGCGAGACCATGAAACCAAGGAACGAGACCGAGGTTTTGGAGAACTCGCACTTCTCCAGCTTGCAATACAGCTTTGCAGCTCGGAGCTTCGAGAGGACCTGCTTGACGTGCTCTACATGCTGCGACGGATCAGCACTGTAGATCAAGATATCGTCAAGATACGCAATTGCGAACTGGTCCAACTCGGTGCGCAGGACGTCGTTGATGAAGTGCTGGAACGTCGCTGGCGCGTTGGTGAGCCCAAAGGGCATCACCAAGTACTCGAAGTGCCCATATCGAGTACGGAAAGCTGTCTTCCACTCGTCCCCGGAGCGGATGCGCAGCAGATTGTAGGCTCCACGAAGGTCCAGCTTAGTGAACACCTTCGCGCCTCGAAGTCGGTCCAGCAGCTCGCCGATCAGCGGTAAAGGGTAACGGTTCTTTACCGTGATACCGTTCAGTGCGCGGTAGTCAACGCAAAGACGAAGTGAGCCGTCCTTCTTCTTGACGAAGAGGATTGGTGAGCCTGCTGGGGACGACGAAGGACGAACGAATCCCTTGGCAAGATTCTCGTCGAGATAGTCACGCAGAGCGTGAAGTTCGGGCTCGGACAGTGAGTACAGAGGCCCGAACTTTGGCGACTTGCCCGGCTCCAAGTCAATGGGGCAGTCATAAGGGCGATGCGGAGGCAAGGAGTCAGCTTCCTGTTTAGAGAAAACAGACAGGAAGTCCTTGTACTCCGCAGGCACTTCGACAGTCGCAGTGCTCGGCTCGTCAGTGGGCAGGACATGGACCTGAAAGATGGTCAGGGGTTGCGTTCCATGCCTGCATGCATCCAAAGACTCGCGCATCGAGCGGTAATCAATGCTGCAGACGCGGAGAGGAGCGTCCGAGCTGAGAGGAGGGGCGTGGACAAGGTCAGAATAATGTTCGACGGTTACTTTATTCTGAACAATGTCCGAAGAACAAACAACAGGAGGAGGTACATCAAGGAGGGAAAGAGAACTGACAACAGAAGAAGGGGTTTGGGAAGAGCGAAGGGGTTCGGGAGGAACAAGACAAGAAGGGGAAGACGAAGGTGGGAGCGTAGGAGAGGAGCTTAGATCAATCAAAGGAGTGGAATCATCAAGAAGGGGAGTGACATTGGAGGAAGTGGAGCAAGACGAAAGAGAAGTAGTGCATGGAGAGGGGTCGGAATCAACAGAAGGAGGGAGACAAAGAAGACCGCGAGACCAGACAATCTTGGGCTCGGCGGTGCGCAACCAAGGAAAGCCAAGGATAAGTGGTTGATGTGGAGACCTGATCACATCGAACCGAAGGCGTTGCGAGACGTCCCCGAGAATCACCTCGAGTGGAGCAGTCTCGCGGAGGATGGGGCCAGACGACAGCGGCTTACCATCCACGCCTTCCACTGCCAAGGGCGAAGCCTTGGAGCAGGTGGGGACAGAGTGTCGAGCAACAAAGTCCTCGTCGATAAAGTTGCCAGAGGCACCAGAATCGACAAGTCCTTCGCACGACAGAGAATCACCAGAAGGAAGACGAACAGCGACGGGAACAACCAACGAGCAACGACGAACAGACGAAACACAAGACTTTGGTTCGGTACCAGCTTCGGCACCAGGGTTGCGGCTAGCACAGACAGTTAACTTTGCCGAGGGTTGGCAGGACAGCTCAGGTATTTGCACCTGTGGATGAGGTGCAGTTCCCAGTGACACCAGAGGTGCCACGGGTACTATGCCAGAGCTGAGAGTGTCCGCCGGTCCAGAGGCAAGGCGAAGCTGTCCGCACATCACTGCTTCCCCAGTACTTACCAAAGGCACCTTACCAATGTCTTCACTTTCGGAAGGCGGTGGGCACGGCTCCGGTTCAAGGCCTTCACTTAGAACCGGGCCTGGTCGTTTCCCGAACTGAAGTCTTGCACTTCTCCATCTTCGTAAACGATGGTGCGGATGATCCTCGGGCCGGGAGGTCCAGGGGGCGGTCCGGTAGCTCTGGTAGATCCAAACTTGACGGGGCAGTTTCGTACCAAGTGGCCCTTCTTGCCACAGTACAGGCAGAGTCCAAAGCGGCGGCGGCGTTGTTTCTCCTCGGCGGTCAGGGGTCCAGAGACGGCAGAGTCCACTTGCATGGGCTCGGAAACAATGTAGGAGGGGTGCGGCGGAGCGAGGACGGGCGCGGGAGCGATGGCGGGAACGGCAGCGGAGGCGGAACCAAAGGCGAACTGGGAAGACCGGTAGCGGGCAGGCGTGCTTCGGCGCTCTTGACGGCGCTCGCGGATTCGTGCATCGAGCTCGTTACAAAGCTCGATGTACTCCTCCAGATCTCGTGGCAGAGGGCGAACTCGCGAAAGTTCGTCTCTGACATCATCCGACAAGCCAAGTCGGAAGAACGAGATCTTTGCACCGTCGTTCCAAGTCGTATCGGCGGCAATACGAAGGAACTCGGATGCATAGACTGCGCACGGGCGGTTGCCCTGAGACAGTGTGGTGATCACTGACTCGGCAGTCCTGGCCCGATCAGGGTCGTCAAACACTTTGGAAAAGCGTTCTAGGAAATCGCCAAAAGAGTTGAGTCGGGGATCACCCATCTCAAGCATCGGAGTCGCCCACTGGAGAGCCGGTCCAGTGAGCAGACTAATGACGAATCCGACCTTAATCGGGTCAGCAGGGAACCGGTGGGGCTGCATTCGTATATACAGTTTGCACTGATTTACGAATGCCCGGAACCCTTGCCGGTTACCGTCGTAACGGTCCGGCATCTGCACGCTGTACCCAGCGGCAGGAGCATCGCGAGCTGTCCGGAGCTCGGCGAGCTCGGCCTCCAAGGCACGGAGGCGGTCCACGAGGGCAGGATCCATGGCGGGACTGGGACTGGGACTGGGAAAAAAAAAAAAAAGCGAGGAGGTTCAAGAACAGGAGAGCGAAGAGGGCTCAGACACAAGTGTGCTTGAGGTTCGGACAGGACTAGGAAAGGGGCGGGGCTAGGAGCGGAAGATACCAAGCAGGTGGTATCAGTAGAAGAGAGTTCGAACAAAGTGTAAGGAGTGAACAAGCGCAAGGACGAAGACCAAGTGCTTGGTATGAGCTTTATTAGCTTTTAGCCCCGAACACCAAAGAACAAGTTTTGTTCGAACTGGTGTTCAACATAGGCTCAGACATGCAGGGCTATTTATAGACCGGGAGAAGGTCGAGGGGCAAAAGTGGGCGAGAAGGGTGGAGCATCACAGAGAAGCGAGAAGGGGGTGCGAGAGTGGCTGGTGTGCAAGCGAGAGAGGCTTGGCACAGCCCGGGGACATGTGCCGAGCGGTGGGGGAGGCAGGAAACCAGTAGACGCGGGTGGCAACGGCGCGTGCTCATGCATGGGGGCAAACAAACACGTGGGGACTCATGATTGGTGCGGAGGGCGAGAGCATGCGGGACAATCTCATTGGTCCGTTGTGATGCTGGTCATCACACCAAAGTCGCATACTGGCCTGGAATGAAGCGCACCGTCGAGAAGTACATCGAGTCCTGCCATACCTGCAAGATGGTCAAGTCACGCACGACCCGAGAGCAAGGATTGCTGCAACCCCTGCCTGTTCCCGACCGCCCCTGGACCAGCATGTCCATGGATCTCATCACGCATCTACCGACGACCAAGTTGGACCACGATGCAATCGCTGTCTTTGTCGACAGGTTCAGCAAGATGGCACACTTTGTGCCGTGCCAGACGACATGCTCCGCGCCTGACCTTGCACTGCTGTTCTTCAAGCATGTGTTCAAGCACCACGGCCTCCCAAAGTCCATCGTCAGTGATCGAGACCCCCGATTCACCTCCTTGTTTTGGACAAGTCTGTTCGACCATCTCGGCACCAAGCTGAACATGTCAACCTCGCACCACCAACAAACGGATGGACAGTCCGAGCGGACGATCCGCACCCTCGAGCAATACCTGAGGACATACGCCTCGACCAGCCAAGACGACTGGGACATACAGCTGAGTCATGCAGAGTTTGCATACAACACCGCCAAGTCGAGCACAACTGGCTTGAGCCCCTTTGAGGCGCTCTACGGATTCCAGCCTGATGTTCCCACCTCCTTGACACTGACCGAGTCCACGGCTGGATTGCCTCCCAAACCAAGTGCCTTTGTCAAAGATCATCAAGTCCGACACAAGATGATCGCCGACGCGCTCACGGATGCGCAACAAGTGATGGCGAAGTACTACGACCGCCGACACCAGGATGTCTCCTTTGAAGTTGGAGACCTTGTCTACCTGGACGCCGACAACATCAAGGTCCCCGAAGCCCAGTCAAAGAAGTTGTTGCCCAAGTACCGAGGACCGTTCAAGATAGCGGCCCGACCCAGTCCCCTCAACTACCTGTTGGACTTGCCACCTGGAAGCAAGCTCCATCCTGTCTTCCATGTGTCCAAGCTGCGTCGCCACACGACCCGCAGTCCAGCACAGTTCCCCGACGCCGACGAAGGTGTCCCGGACGACGCACCACTGGAAGACGACCTCGGACAATACTATACTCAAGAATATGAAGTCGAAAGGATCGTGAGGCACAAGAAAGTGGCTGATGGGTCACTTCGGTTTTATGTCAAGTGGGTTGGTTACCCACACTCGGGCAACACATGGCAAACACTGGAGGACTTGTCCCATGCACCCGAGGAGCTGAGTAAATACGGTAAACACCTCGAGGAGCCCCAAATAAAGAGCACACGCAGGGCTCCTCGCAGGAAGCCTTCTTAAGTGTGGGAGTGTAGGAGATGGTATCTCCGACGCTGTGCTGCGCGTACTGCGCGTACTGCGCGGCGCAGTGGGTCGTGACCTGTGCTGCGCTTTGCGTTTTCACGCACCGCAGGCAGGCCACCGCAGGGTATACCTGCGGGTTGCCCCCGTTCCCCCCGTTTGTCTGGAGTTCGGTTTTATCGTGAATAAACGTAAGTGCTCCCCGAGCTCACCCGTCCGCTAGAGTAGCCTAGCACCGCCCTGTTCTGCCCCGTCCTGTCTTGTCTTGTACCCCCTCCCTCCCCGTCTTGCCCCAACGTCCCAGTAGTGGACGTTACACCAACGCACCGTCGATCATCGCATCGACATCGAACCAGGCTCGTCGCCTCCGTCAAGACCGACGTACCAACTGTCGCTGACGGAGATGGACGAACTCAAGCGCCAGTTGGATGACCTCCTCGCCCATGGGTTCATCCGCCCGAGCCAGTCACCGTATGGTGCACCAGTGCTCTTTGTCAAGAAGAAAGAAGGTGATCTCAGGATGTGCGTCGACTATCGCGCACTAAACAAACAGACCATCAAGAACACCTACCCGTTGCCCAGGATCGACGAGTTGATGGATCGTCTGAGTGGAGCAAAGGTCTTTAGCAAGATAGACCTCCGCTCAGGCTACCATCAGATCCGCATCCACGAGGATGATGTCCACAAGACCGCCTTCAGGACTCGCTACGGACTGTACGAGTTCCTAGTGCTGCCGTTCGGATTGACGAACGCACCTGCCACGTTCATGCAGCTGATGAACGATGTGTTCCGCCAAGAGCTCGACAACTCTGTCATCGTGTACCTGGATGATATCCTTGTGTACAGCAAGGATGAAGCGACCCATGAAGGTCATGTCGCCCGCGTGCTGGCCAAGCTACGCGAGCACAAGTTGTATGCCAAACTGTCCAAGTGTGAGTTCTTCAAGAATCAAGTCCCGTTCCTGGGACACGTTGTCTCAGGAAGAGGAATCGAAGTCGACCCCGCCAAGGTCAAGTCTGTGGTCGAGTGGCCGCCGCTCGCATGCGTCTCTGACGTGCAGTCGTTTCTCGGTCTCGTCAACTACTACCGCCGATTCATCCCCGATCTGGCGCGCACTGCCGGTCCACTCACAGACCTACTCCGCAAAGAGTGCCCCTTCGTGTGGGACCACCCACAACGCCAAGCGTTCGAGACCCTCAAGCACGCCTTGACGAACGCTCCTGTCCTCGCTGTGTTCGACCCGAACACGGATGTCTCCGTGCACACCGACGCCTCCGACTTTGCGGTGGGAGCTGTTTTGATGCAGGAGGGAAGGCCCGTTGCCTTCGAGTCGCGCAAACTGTCCCAACACGAGATCAACTATCCCGTGCACGAGAAGGAGCAGCTTGCGATCATCTACGCGCTGCAGAAGTTCCGAGTGTACCTCCACGGTACCGCCAAGCCCTTCAAGATTGTGACGGACCACCAGTCACTGCGTTACCTCGACACCAAGAAGAACCTGAGCCGACGCCAAGCGCGATGGATGGAGTTCCTCGCCGAGTACAACTACGAGGTTGTATACCAGAAAGGCAAACTCAATGTGGTGCCTGACGCACTGTCCCGACGCCCCGACTACCAATTGGCGTCACTGTACGAGTCGACTGTCAGTGTCGACAACACGATGCTGGATGTTGTCCGAGACAACATCGCCAACGACAAACAGTTCGGAGAACTGTTCCGAAAGGTGTCTAAGCTCCCCAAGGACGACGAATCATCCGAGTACACAGTGCGTGATGGCCTGCTCCTCCTGAAGAAGGACAGCCGTGTCTGTGTGCCGGACATTCCGTCGTTGAAGACCAAGTTGCTCCAAGAGGTCCACGACTCGCCCCTCGCTGGACACTTTGGAGTCGAGAAGACATACGACCGACTGGCCAAAGTCGCATACTGGCCTGGAATGAAGCGCACCGTCGAGAAGTACATCGAGTCCTGCCATACCTGCAAGATGGTCAAGTCACGCACGACCCGAGAGCAAGGATTGCTGCAACCCCTGCCTGTTCCCGACCGCCCCTGGACCAGCATGTCCATGGATCTCATCACGCATCTACCGACGACCAAGTTGGACCACGATGCAATCGCTGTCTTTGTCGACAGGTTCAGCAAGATGGCACACTTTGTGCCGTGCCAGACGACATGCTCCGCGCCTGACCTTGCACTGCTGTTCTTCAAGCATGTGTTCAAGCACCACGGCCTCCCAAAGTCCATCGTCAGTGATCGAGACCCCCGATTCACCTCCTTGTTTTGGACAAGTCTGTTCGACCATCTCGGCACCAAGCTGAACATGTCAACCTCGCACCACCAACAAACGGATGGACAGTCCGAGCGGACGATCCGCACCCTCGAGCAATACCTGAGGACATACGCCTCGACCAGCCAAGACGACTGGGACATACAGCTGAGTCATGCAGAGTTTGCATACAACACCGCCAAGTCGAGCACAACTGGCTTGAGCCCCTTTGAGGCGCTCTACGGATTCCAGCCTGATGTTCCCACCTCCTTGACACTGACCGAGTCCACGGCTGGATTGCCTCCCAAACCAAGTGCCTTTGTCAAAGATCATCAAGTCCGACACAAGATGATCGCCGACGCGCTCACGGATGCGCAACAAGTGATGGCGAAGTACTACGACCGCCGACACCAGGATGTCTCCTTTGAAGTTGGAGACCTTGTCTACCTGGACGCCGACAACATCAAGGTCCCCGAAGCCCAGTCAAAGAAGTTGTTGCCCAAGTACCGAGGACCGTTCAAGATAGCGGCCCGACCCAGTCCCCTCAACTACCTGTTGGACTTGCCACCTGGAAGCAAGCTCCATCCTGTCTTCCATGTGTCCAAGCTGCGTCGCCACACGACCCGCAGTCCAGCACAGTTCCCCGACGCCGACGAAGGTGTCCCGGACGACGCACCACTGGAAGACGACCTCGGACAATACTATACTCAAGAATATGAAGTCGAAAGGATCGTGAGGCACAAGAAAGTGGCTGATGGGTCACTTCGGTTTTATGTCAAGTGGGTTGGTTACCCACACTCGGGCAACACATGGCAAACACTGGAGGACTTGTCCCATGCACCCGAGGAGCTGAGTAAATACGGTAAACACCTCGAGGAGCCCCAAATAAAGAGCACACGCAGGGCTCCTCGCAGGAAGCCTTCTTAAGTGTGGGAGTGTAGGAGATGGTATCTCCGACGCTGTGCTGCGCGTACTGCGCGTACTGCGCGGCGCAGTGGGTCGTGACCTGTGCTGCGCTTTGCGTTTTCACGCACCGCAGGCAGGCCACCGCAGGGTATACCTGCGGGTTGCCCCCGTTCCCCCCGTTTGTCTGGAGTTCGGTTTTATCGTGAATAAACGTAAGTGCTCCCCGAGCTCACCCGTCCGCTAGAGTAGCCTAGCACCGCCCTGTTCTGCCCCGTCCTGTCTTGTCTTGTACCCCCTCCCTCCCCGTCTTGCCCCAACGTCCCAGTAGTGGACGTTACAGGACCACGATGCAATCGCTGTCTTTGTCGACAGGTTCAGCAAGATGGCACACTTTGTGCCGTGCCAGACGACATGCTCCGCGCCTGACCTTGCACTGCTGTTCTTCAAGCATGTGTTCAAGCACCACGGCCTCCCAAAGTCCATCGTCAGTGATCGAGACCCCCGATTCACCTCCTTGTTTTGGACAAGTCTGTTCGACCATCTCGGCACCAAGCTGAACATGTCAACCTCGCACCACCAACAAACGGATGGACAGTCCGAGCGGACGATCCGCACCCTCGAGCAATACCTGAGGACATACGCCTCGACCAGCCAAGACGACTGGGACATACAGCTGAGTCATGCAGAGTTTGCATACAACACCGCCAAGTCGAGCACAACTGGCTTGAGCCCCTTTGAGGCGCTCTACGGATTCCAGCCTGATGTTCCCACCTCCTTGACACTGACCGAGTCCACGGCTGGATTGCCTCCCAAACCAAGTGCCTTTGTCAAAGATCATCAAGTCCGACACAAGATGATCGCCGACGCGCTCACGGATGCGCAACAAGTGATGGCGAAGTACTACGACCGCCGACACCAGGATGTCTCCTTTGAAGTTGGAGACCTTGTCTACCTGGACGCCGACAACATCAAGGTCCCCGAAGCCCAGTCAAAGAAGTTGTTGCCCAAGTACCGAGGACCGTTCAAGATAGCGGCCCGACCCAGTCCCCTCAACTACCTGTTGGACTTGCCACCTGGAAGCAAGCTCCATCCTGTCTTCCATGTGTCCAAGCTGCGTCGCCACACGACCCGCAGTCCAGCACAGTTCCCCGACGCCGACGAAGGTGTCCCGGACGACGCACCACTGGAAGACGACCTCGGACAATACTATACTCAAGAATATGAAGTCGAAAGGATCGTGAGGCACAAGAAAGTGGCTGATGGGTCACTTCGGTTTTATGTCAAGTGGGTTGGTTACCCACACTCGGGCAACACATGGCAAACACTGGAGGACTTGTCCCATGCACCCGAGGAGCTGAGTAAATACGGTAAACACCTCGAGGAGCCCCAAATAAAGAGCACACGCAGGGCTCCTCGCAGGAAGCCTTCTTAAGTGTGGGAGTGTAGGAGATGGTATCTCCGACGCTGTGCTGCGCGTACTGCGCGTACTGCGCGGCGCAGTGGGTCGTGACCTGTGCTGCGCTTTGCGTTTTCACGCACCGCAGGCAGGCCACCGCAGGGTATACCTGCGGGTTGCCCCCGTTCCCCCCGTTTGTCTGGAGTTCGGTTTTATCGTGAATAAACGTAAGTGCTCCCCGAGCTCACCCGTCCGCTAGAGTAGCCTAGCACCGCCCTGTTCTGCCCCGTCCTGTCTTGTCTTGTACCCCCTCCCTCCCCGTCTTGCCCCAACGTCCCAGTAGTGGACGTTACATGTCGACTCATGGGAATGCCGGATGCGGTGTGAACGCTGTGTGGCCACCAAGCTCGATGGTCGACGCTGCACACGCACGACCTGCATTGGGGTCAAATACTGCTACTCCCATCTGGCGACGGTGAAAAACCTGCGCATCGACGACTCCACCATCCCAGGCGCAGGAAAGGGGCTGTTCGCATACAAGCATGTGCCCGCGAGCGTCTACGATGACGAAGAGCGCGAAAGGCTCGAGAATGCAGTCCTGTTCAAGAGAGGCCAAGTGATCATCGAGTACGATGGGCAGCCCATCCCTGGCCAAGAAAGACGTTCCCGATACGGGAACACCAACGCCCCATACCTCGTTGAACGCCGAATCGGGCTCAACGCGGGACGCTATGAAGATGGTGCATGCCGGAGAGGAATCGGAACGCTCGCCAACCACTCGGAAGACGGCAACGATGTCAACGCAAAGCTCGCCCAGGACAGGGGAGTCGGGGTGGTGCTGAAGGCACTCCGGGACATTCATAATGGAGAAGAAATCTTTATTGATTATGGCGGTGCCTTTGGGCTGGACGACGAAGATGCAGTGTTTGGTACGAAGCGCAAGACCAACACACGCGAGCGAATCGCACGAAGCAGGACATGAAGGGCCTGGCACTCAGTCCTTGGAGATCCAGGCGGGCATCTCCCTGCCAGGAGCAAGGTAACGCAACATGAGTGCAATCACAGCTTGGTCGAACCCACCATCTTCCACACATGCCATGGTCACTGGATCGACAGTGATGTTTTGTGCCAGATTGATCACGATGCTCTCCTTGGCGCAGACCTCATCCCCCACGAGGCGAAACGAGCCGGGCCACGAGTCGACACTGACGATCGTCTTGATTCGCCCCATGTCGAAAGGCACATCCCCCATGGCTCGGTGGTCGAGTTGGATTGAGGTGACCGATGTGAGAGTGGGGATGTGGCTGGTCTTGACGATGAATTGCGAGCTCTTGAGTCCTTCGCCCAGAATGCAGGTGGCACCAGCGTCCAGGGCCTCGGTCACAAGCTCCTTGACATGGGCACCGCTGGGAGGGTTGATCCGCGAGACCAGCCTATTGCCTGGGACGCTCAGGATGCGCGAGCCCAATGCATGCTGGATCAGACGCAGGAGCAGGCGCTTGCCATGATTTTGGTCGTTCCCCACCAAGAAGAGAGCTGACTCGGACGTACGAGATTTGGCGGTGAGGCATGTTGCCAGGAAACGCAAGAGCAGGTGGTACTCTCTATCACTGCTCTTGCCCAGCATCGAGCGAATTATCTCCTCCAGCTTGTAGACTTTGCCATCGACGCCACAATAAAAGTCGTCAACCACGTACGAGACTGGAAGCGAGTGGGTGAAGCAGTCACCAGCATTGACCCGACGAGCCTTGAGGCCAGGCAGCTCCAGCACAATCCCATTGGCGAAGAGGATGGTGTTGGTCGATGCATTGGCGTGGGTGATGGCAAAGGTCTCGATGTTGAATTTTTCGTGCTGGAACGCCAGGGCGAATCTGTACCTGTCTTTGATGATGTCTGGGATGCTTCCCAGAGTGTGCTTGATCTCCTTGACCACTTCCTTGGCATGTTTGAGCTTGTTCGAGCTGGCATACCTTGCTCGAACCACTTCGACCCACCCCTGGAAGGCGCCCTGGGGATCAGTGAGAAGCTTGGTCAGGGCGTAGTCCAGATCCACATGCTTCCAGAGGAGCCCATCAAAGAACCAGATCTTGTGGGTCTTGGTTGCATGGGGCTCGGCGTGAAGAACTTGGTGTGGAACCAGGCCTCGGAGGATGTGGGTGATCGATGGAAGCGAGCCCAGGGCAGCCATCTTGATGGAGATGTTCAAGATGCTGTCATTTGGGAAGAGCACGACACCATCATCCAGAATATCGCTGCTCAGGCCCACGAACACCTCGGTCAACTCGTTGGACATTGTTGCACTCTAACTCTGGTACGCGATCTTTGTTTGGCCCATCCTGACGCAGATCGCGTTTCAGCGATGAAGCGCAAGAACAACCCACCCAAACCACCCCAACCACGCAGTACCTATGACCGGACCAGAATGCCTACGATCCAGACGACTGCGCGTCGCCCAAGATCCCAACGACGCCAGCACCTATGGCCCAGGTGGATGCGCGATTTTTGCGCCGGGGCGCGAGACCACGTGAATCATCCACGTGACCACAGATCTGGCGGCAATCGACCATTCACACCCCAGGAACGCCGTGATCACATGACCCTGCCATCCATCCCGGTCACGCCGGGCAAACGACACGGGCAGGAATCGAACCTGGTGCATCGAAATGGGTGTACCTTGTGTAACCCCAAACGGCAGTAAGCAAATCGCCACCACAGAGAGCGTGGGCGGCCCACAAGCCAACCAACACACACACCACCATGCACCGCCACACAATCGAGTGACACAAACGCGCCAAGCTGGCCAATGGGATGTTGAGGGCTGTCCACTCAGGTGAGATAGAGCTGCAAACCCATTGTTTGTGTAGCCGGGGTGTCTATTATGGATTTTCCTGGGCTGTCCTTGCATAGCAAAACAAAATTTTGATTCAGAAACAAAATGTGTTTTTCGGGTGTTTTGAAAACAGGCCTTTTTTCAATAATAGACAGCCCGATTACATACTTAAGGAGCAAAACAACAGCCCGAAACAGCCCGAAACAGCCGAGGACCAACCATGAAGGGGTTACAGACAACACAAACACACAGATGGGGGTGAATCACAGCAACACCAATGCGGGCTTCGCTTGCTGCTCGCTCGAACGACAACCACCAGACTTCCATAGATGGAAAACGGAAAGCGGAGCATCGCCTGGCTGCGCTGGATACCTGGACACAGCAAGAGCCGACGAACGCCGGCGAGAAGCATGGTCTCGCCATACCACTGCAGGAAACCCACAAGCTTGTAGCGAACACAGAGACAACGCAAAACCCAGCCCCTGCATCGAACCACCCAAAATGCGAGTCTCGCCACTCGCGTATGGCGACCGGGGCATACCCCCAACCCACCATCACCCATGGCCCAGACCATGGCTGCCCTCCAACACACGCGAACGGAATCTCCTCGGAATCTTTTTATATATGAATAGGAATCTTTTAGGAATCTTTTATAGTGTATTTCATATCAAATAGGAATCTATAGACCAAAAGTCGAGCCTAGGGAGGGCAAAAACAAAACGACAAAATGACAAAACGACAAAAACCCCTAACCCCGTCACAACGCATTGGCCACGACATCGGTTTGTCATTTTGTCATTTTGTATTTGGCTCCCCGGGGAGGACTTTACCCCAGAGATTCCCATTTGATATGAAACACATAATAAAAGATTCCGAAAAGATTCCTTTTCATATGAGAAAGATTCCGCCGAGATTCCTACCACACACACACACACACACACACCACCAGGGCTGCCTACCTGTACACACAATGAGCCCAGTCTCGCCATACCACTGCAGGAAACCCACAAGCCTATAGCGATCACAGAGACAACGCAAAACCCAGCCCCTGCATCGAACCACCCAAAATGCAAGTCTCGCCACCCGCGCATCGCAACCAGGGATACCACCAAGCACTCAGCACCCCAGACGGACACACGAATACGCGAGAACCAACCAACCCACCCAAACCACCCGACCCAACGAACAACACCGAACCCCAACGAACACCCAGATAGCCCAGATACCCAAAATACCCCAGATATGTAATCCGCCACACTGCGCACCCGAAAACCAAGCCACACCACCGTCTCCCTCAGCAACATAAAAGCAGCAGCATCCCCGCCTCCATCAGCAAATCCACTCTCACCCGAAGAACACCGCCTACCCCGACGACACCCAAGTACACCCAAGTACTACAATTCCCACGACTACCCCGACTACTCCCAAGTACCCCACCAAACCCGACTCCCACGCCCAACCCGCCCCTCACAACCCTAACCTAACCTAACCTAGGTTAACCTAATTACCCACCCAATACACCAAATACACCGAATACACCAACT
Source organism: Polychytrium aggregatum (assembly GCF_025602895.1). Taxonomy (NCBI): domain Eukaryota; kingdom Fungi; phylum Chytridiomycota; class Chytridiomycetes; order Polychytriales; genus Polychytrium; species Polychytrium aggregatum. Next base: position 280,731 of record NW_026516261.1, read on the forward strand.
ATAACTACTATAACGAATACACCTAATACACCAACTATAACTACTATAACAAATACACCGAATATACCAAATACACCAAATATAACTACTATAACATATACACTTAATACACCCCACCCCACCCCTCCCCACGTCCACCCCTACTACCCCGACTACACCAACCCTACCATCCCCCTCGTCTACCCCCTATACAATCGTATACGCCAACCCTACCGTCCTCTGCACCACCTCCCCACGTCTACCCCTACCCCTCCTCTTCCCTTAGGTTAGCCAGCTATACCGTTTTCCACATATCCGTCATCTCTCAAAAACGGTATAGTTACCGATATACCCCTATACTACTGGTGCTTCTCTCGGGCCATGAAGGACAGGATACCACCGGCGACGATAGACTCGCCAGAAGTCAATCAAGATGATTCAGGATCACAGCGAGGACCACAGCGAGCATCTTTCGAGCACAGAGGATACGCACAGCAAGCTGATCGTCGGTGAGAAGCAGACGATGCCTCGGACCAGCCAGAGTTGCTGGATCGAACGAGACAGCCAACATCACAGCAAGAATGCACAGCGAAGACCGAGCAGGGACTGTGGCAAGAGCACGAGCAGGATACGGACATTCTGCTGGTCCTGGCTGCAGGTAGCCTGCCTCAGAGACGGGGGCTGGGGACAGCCAGAGGCATCGATCAGCAGCCAATCTGAGGGAGGGACGAGTCCGGGGAACTGTTGGGCAGATGAGGGGAAAGGACAATGGCGCGGCCATCCAAGGCGCGGATCGGGAGTTGAGATGCCTGCGAGCGAGTGAGCGAGCAAGCAGCTTGTGTCGACGGCAGCCGGGAATGTCAAGAACTGCCGGGCAGTACTGCAGGCAGCACGCCCGCTCGTCTGCGGCTCAGGTATGTGTATCTACAGCTGGCGAATGCAGCAGCGTCGACGCTGGGGAGCCAAAGTATGTCGAGTTCAAGGCAGTCCCAGCAAACATGGTGTCGGGAATGAGTTCCCCGGCTCGCTCTGGCGGTGTCAATCTCACGGAATCAACCTCAACAGCAAAGAATCACCATCATGCAAGGGCCGAGGCGGCCGGTGTCTGTATCAGGCAACTCACTCACCCCCAGCACAAGTACCGACCAGCACAGGAAGTGCCGTGCATTCATGACCAAGAGCATTCCAGCCAGCTGCCCCAGGAAATGGACCATTATGAACCCTGTATCTGCTCGGGACGGAGTCACCCGGATGTCTTGCTCGACAGGTGGCAGCCACAGTGCATTATGACATAGCTGACAGCTGACTGGCACAACGGACTGGCACAACTTCATATCGCAGCAGTGCAGAACGACCGGGATACCAATGGCAATGCTCTCACAGACGATGCATTTCTCCAAGGAACACTTCTTTCACCATCACCACCACCAGCAGCAGTGCATTCTATGCCACAACTTCGAAGATGCAACTGACCATCGGATGACGAATGAATGGATGGACGTATATTCGGGTCCAGAAACAAAAGTGGCCATCTGTCACATATATAGGGCTATCCTCACCATCCCTTTCCCCCCTGCTTTACTTGGTGGGCGGCGCCGAGCTTGTCTATGTCGTCCTCACCGAGCAAAAGTCGTTGAAATAGCGCTCGCCAAGGATAAAGTACGAGTTGACGGGGTTCAGAGAAAGCACCTCATGGAACCCATCGAGAATGTCGGGATACACCTCGTCGCCCTGGGAGGTCATCAGGGTCAAGGCCGACAGGAAGGGCAGTCGCTCGATGGTCTCGGTCAGGGCGCTGCGAGAGATGGTATGCGGATCATCCGTCTGCCTCATGATGGCATCGTCTTCGCTGTCGTGGTCGAGGAGCTCCAAGCGAAGTGAGTGAAGAATCGGGGTCGACAAGGTGAGATGGCTCAACAGAGCATCGGAAACATCGCTGCTGGCGAGGTTGAGCGACAAGAGTCGTGGGCCGATGGCATCCAAGAACCTCAGAAGCACCTGGATATCATCGTGAACGCAAGTTCCCAAGGATATGCACTGGAGCCTTGGTAGGTACCGAGTAAACGCCGAATACGCCGCGGCGGTGTCGAGCTCGGCCAAATCCACGTCGAGGACTCGCAGATTGTGTGCGTCCTTGCAAAGCGCCATGAGACCGTCGTTGGTCAGGGACCAGTTGGGGTAAATCACCAGGGCCTCGAGCCTGGGCAGCAGCTTGGGCAGCGCAGTGAAGAGCTCGTCGTCGAGGTTCTCGCACGAGTTGATATCCAGAGCGATGATATTTGGGCAGTTCTTGCACAGCGTGATCATCTGCTCGGTGGTTACGAGGGACTCGGAGAGCTCGATTGCGCGCAGGTTGTCGCCAAGGGATTGTACAAGCAGATCCAGGAAGGTCGAATGTCCGCCACGCGGGCCGATGACGATCTCGTCCTCCTGGCCGAGATCAAGACACTGCATCTGTTTCAGGGACTGCACGATCAGTTGCGAGTCGCTGATCGAGCTGGGCTGCATCTCGGTATACTCGGGCCCGGCCAGGACGGCTTGCAAGCCCACCAGCTTTGGACAGTGCTCGAAGAACGACTCGAGCTGGGAGAGGGCCAGGTCCATGCCCACCAAACAGAGCCTGCTGAGATTCGGCATGCACTTGGAGATCAGCGACAGGCCTTGGAAGGTCAGGCGCTGACGATAGTCGGTCATGGCATCCCGCAGACGGCCGTGGAATTGGACATGCATCTCACGGACAAAGTGAAGTGGCTCGACGTTTCTGCGAAACACAAACCGGTCGGCCGCTGTCAGGTCGGCTGCTGGCTGGGTGGCTCTGACACCGAGCGCAACTGAGCCGCTCGGGTCGTGGCGAGGGGCATACAAAGATACCGGAGCTCCATGGGCACGGGGCAGCCCATTTTGGTGGTGCCGTCGCCGCAGTTTCTCGTTGGCCTGGTACCATATGCACCGAAGCGAGAACTTTTCGAGATTCTCTGGGCTCCAGAGTACCGGCACGGCCCAGAGAATCGGAGTGGCGACTTGGTTCCAGTGTCGGTTGACCAGACAGCAGTTGGTCAGATTGAACTGGTGGTGCTTGAAGACAATGTTGGCAGAATGCGGTCGCAAGCCATCTGGGGCGAAGCGCTTCAGAATCAAATGGAGAATATCGGGCGGAAACGTTGCTGCCAACGAGGGTGTTCTCCTGCTGCGCCGGATATCCTGGGACGCCGGTCGCATGGAAACAGCCGTGCTAGAGCTAGAGGCTGGTCGCGGCGGCGTGAGATGGATGCTGTCGATGTCTCTGATGATGTGCCGTGAATCTTGATCGAGTTGCAGAGCCTGGTCGCTCGGACGTGGGACGCACAGGCCCGAAGGAGGTGGTGGATGGGCAATTTGGGCTGATGACGGAGTTTGCTGTGGAGTGGCGGCGGTGACGGTAGAGATGCTGTCGGTTGCCGCGATTGATGCTTGCGATACGCAACCATGGGCATCCCGAGAAACGGCTCCGCCCGGGGCTGGTGCCGGTGCCACTGCTGGCTCCTGAGGACCGGGTGGAATATTGGGATTCAGCTTCCACGACGGCGAGACAATGTTGTCGGCCATGGGAAACACATCGAGACACATCTGGACGGCCGACAGGGCCGCCTCGACATCGAGGGAGCGCTGGAGCATGGGATACTCGGGCATGGCCATTAATGCCGGCTCAAGCATGTCAAGGTCGCTGCGGTACTCCTTCAGGATCTTCTGGCAGATGAACAGCACCGAAACAACGAGGTAGTGCGTTTCGGGGAACTCTCGGCGCATGTTGCGGCCAAAGGGATAGCGGACACTCGAGGTGGTCTCGAAGGGCTTCCATCGGGGCGAATCGCCGTCCATGACTTGGGATTCTCAGGTGCAGCGAAGGCGGAGTATCGGCAGGGAGGTTGGAGCGGGAGAGGATCCGTCAGAGGACTCGTTCGCGACAGCGGGTCGATAGCGATGGGGGCGGGGACCGGGCAGTAAGGCAGATGTTCACGAATCTCCAAGACGGAGCGGGGGTGCTGATGAGCGAGTGCGACAGCTGTCGACGAATGGGTGCGTGGATGTTGCCGAGAGGTTGCGTAGCCGTCGTTGAGCAACTCGGATCGAGAGACGGCCGATCTGGGTTGACAGAGGACCACCACGGAGTCAGAAGCGGTCGCTGCGGGGACTGCAAGGTCGAGCTTGGGCACCGCGACCAATGCGAATTTGGAAGATGGGCGGCTGCGATGGCACCCGAATCCAGAGCAAGAGCGCTAGAGCGGGCGTTGGCAGCGCAGGCGTGAATCAATTGGAATCTTGGCAGCAGACGGCGGATCTGTTGCGGGCAACACGCCGCTACTTGGAAAGGGCGGTGTGGGACGGCGGTTGATTGGGAGAGCTGAGGTCGGCCTGCGATGGAGAAGGCCAGACAAAGGCAAGATCAAGTTCGGGACGGCCGCCGCTGGTTGCCGGTGAGGCTGGAGAAGCAAGCTGCAGCGCCGACAGATGGGGCTGGGAACAGAGGGGAGGGCGAGGGAGGATGGTCCTGGCGACCCCATCCTCTGCCGATCCAAAGGTGGGGCGGCCGCCGATTCCTGACACCAACAGCGGACCCGATGGACACCGGAAGCAACGTCAAAACGGGAAAGCGGCCATGGCCCAACCGCCCCAATGCAAAGGCGGGCCACAGAAAGCCCGCCTGTGCCGTCATCTCCATCGCTGCGAAGGTACTGGCCCGACGGGAGGGACCCGTGGCAGACAGAAGAACATGTTACTGAGATGATGACTCTCATAGGCAGTGCTGGGAATGGTGACACCAAGGAAACGATCTGGCGGGTATGCCAAGTACAGCCTGGGAAACAGAGCTCTGTGGACGGACAACAACAGGGTCGAGCCATCCACGGCCCTCAGACATGGCCCTCAGACATGGCCCTCAGACATGGCCCTCAGACATGGCTTTCGCCAGGCGACAGGCGCTGCTGAACAAAAAAGTGCTGGAGGGATCTCGCCACGGGACGCTCACCGACCAACCAGACTTGAGGAGGCCGCAAACAGTAGTTGCTGCTTCAATAGGCAGTATATGTAGTAGGCGTGAGGGAGCAAGAACCGGTGGGACCGTGCTCTGGGTTGGCAAAGAACGAACGCACAGCAAAAGAACGATGAAAACGGGCAGTAAGGAATCACGGCTGAGCAGGAAGGGGGACGGGGAGGAGGGGAGGAGGGACAAAAATCGGATTAGGTGGCACATGAAGCGGAGCAAAGTCATCGAAAAAGTCGTCAGGATGAACATGGGAGGAGGGGGGCTCAGCGACAAGAAGGACCCATGCCACTTGCGTGGCAGATGGGATGATAGGCACCGGCGACAGAAGCTTCTTGTCTGATGTAGCACCAGTCCAAAAGAAAGGGCAAACGGTAGCGCGGTCGGAAGTTCCGGCCCTGCATCGGTGACACTGTGTCGAGGCGCGGCGAAGAGCCGGGCGGTTTCAGAGCTCAGGGGCCCCTAACGAGGCCGATGGGGCGGGTGACGGAAGAGGAGGAGGAGGAAGAAGAGAAGGGGGAGAGCGAAAAAAGAAATAACAGCAAAGAGTGGGAATGAATGAATGAAAGAATCACAACCTAACAGTCAACGCAGCCAAATGCATATGGAATGGGGGGGAACATCGGTCTACTGATGGATGGCACCGCCTCGCATTCCAAAGTTGATCATGGCTCTATGAGATTCTGCTAGCTGAGCCTCCAGATGCTGGATCCTCGAGACGTATTCCTGCTCACGGGCAGCCCACGAGTGTCGCTCGTTCTCCAGGACGGCGAGCCGGATCTGGAGCTGGGACTTGTCGTTTTCGAGCAAAGACACCTGGTGTTCGAGCGAGTCGAGTCGCTGGATCTTGCGCTGGCGAGATCGACGAGCAGCCTCGGTGTTCTGATTGGCAGGCATATGATATCCACGGATGCAGCGATCGAACAGCGAGAAGATGAATGGTAGTGAATCAGCGACCGGGAGAGAATGGCGAGATGGTGTGCAGACTCAACTGCCGGCGCAAAACATATCAGGGCGCAGACCGCTTGCTCGACGATGCGTCATTTCGAGGCAGCAAGCCAGAGTATGCGCGAGTGGGCGTGTCAAAAGCGGATGATCCAGAACGGAATCGATCCGAATACAGACTGGCATTCGCCAGGCAGCGAGCAGCGACCCCAGGCTCACGGCTCACCTTGATGCGCTTGGCGACGACGGGGTCGAGCGAGCTGGCATCGTCGCTCGAGAGGGAGCAGTCGGACGAGTTCAGCGGGCGCTTGCTAGCGAGACAAGAGGTCTTGGCGGTGGGGTTGAGCTCGGGAGAGGACATGACGTGCGAAGCCGTGATGAGCTCAGGGAAGGCAAGCTCGTCCGACGAGTCCGAGGGCATGGAGGCCGTGGTCGGGATGACCGAGAGGGGAGGGGAAGGGTACAAGGACGGGGCGGAAAGATCGACGGTGGCGAGCTTGCCGGCATCGGCAACGACGGCCCGGTCCTGCGTGGCCAGGAGCGAGGCGACAGGGGCGGCATCGTTGGGGCAGAGGTCGGAGTTGTTGGGCGAGAGCCAGGCAAAGTCGCCGTTGACGGCCTCGGTGAGGAGGGGGTCGTTGAAGAAGCTGTCGAGGTTCTTGATGTCCTCGGACGACAGCACGACATTGTCAAAGTTGAGGTCGTTGAGGTCGGCGAAGCTAAAGACGTCGGGGGACTGGTTCGGGGTGAAGGAGTCGAGGGTCGCCAGCGAGAACGAGGCCGTGGAGGGCGTGGAGACCTGCGGCTTCTCGAACTGGGCGCCCGTGTTGGGGAGCGAGGGGGTTGCCACTGAGGGCTTGATGGACTTGACGTAGCACATTTGCGGGGAGCGAAGATGATTTTTCTGCTGAAAATCGATGGCCGAGGGAAGAGTAGGGTGGCGGGGGGCGGCAGGCAAGAAAAGCGCAAACGGACGGAGGGCGAGAGGGGCGAGAGCGGGGCGAGAGAGGCGAGAGAGGCGAGAGCGGGCCGAGAGCAGGCCGAGAGCACCGCTGCCACAAGGGGCGCCGAGAGCGTGTCTGTGTCCACGAGCGCGTCTCGCTGTGCGTCTCGCTGAGCGTCTCGCCCGGGCGAGTGATGCCTCTCGCGCAACTCTCTCTGTTCTCCCACAACTCTCGCTTGCTCTCCCTACAACCCTCGTCTCGCCCTCGGCCCAGCCACACACACACACATACACGCACACACGCATACGGATCGACACAGCACTGACTGTGGACTTTGTCGGCCATCCCTGTCGGCCTTCAAGCGCACACACCACAGCGTGGGCGCTAATCTCGGTGTCTGCGGCAGTGGGGACTGGCCACCGACGCACACAGCTGCCCTGCCGCCCAGCGTGTGCTCTGTGTCCGCCCCCCGACAAGGGCGTCGGTGCCAGCCCAAGCGCCAGAGATGCCTGTCTCCTGGTTGGACAAGGGCCGGCAGCCCATTGGCCGGCGTGTCGGGCCGCTGAGTCACTTGACCCTCGCGTCTGGGGCACTCGTCGCGCTGTGCGGTATTTGTGGCCACTGCATGTGTTCCCGGCAGTCCCGCGTCCCACCCACCCGACGCGACGCTTCTGCTGGCGTCCAGACCAGCCGGCGGGTATCGGCGGATATCAGCAGGCAGGTGGTCGCATTGACTGAACAATGCTTGCATGTCCCATGGCCCAGTGGCGCAAACGCCCGTGCTTGTCGCCAGCACCCACATGTGCCTTTGCACTTGTGTCTGTGCGCCCGCATCTGGCTGCATCAACGGCCCGCTGTCCCTGTCGACTCGAGTCTCCTCTCCTCTCCGTTCCCACGCCTCGGGCAGTCTCGATCGCTTCCTGGTGGCTGCTTGGTCGCCTGCTGAATTCGAATGCCACCGGGACCCCGCTGCTGCACAACCTGTTGTTCTTGGGGTCTTGCGGTCCCGACCGAGACACCATGCGCCGCTCGGCCGCTGACCGCTGGTCGCCGGATGCTGGTCGCTGGTGGCTTCTCCCCCAAACGGCCGTATTTGTTTCGATGTTTCCGCTGGGCGGCCTCCGGAAACCATCGCCCCAGCCAACATCACTCTGGCCTTGAGCGAGCCGCTGTTGCTGCCGCAGGACCGAGGCAAGCCGATAGACTTCCCGCACCCACCCAACCAAATCAAGTGGCAGTCGCAGTATCGGCAGTTCCAAGAACAGGGAATACAATTTTGACCTTGCGATTCAGGAGAGCCAAGGCCGGGACTGCTTTGGACTACTCGCACAACAGCAACAGCAGCCGCAGTATGTGTTGGCCAAGTGGCGCGCCCGCCCGGAACACGCGTCGGTCATCATGATGCATGGTGACTCTGGTCCGGAATATCTTTTTTTTTCTTGCCTCTTCGTCCACTCTTCCCAACACCTCCCTCTCGCCCAGCAAGGGACAATTGACCACAGAGTGGGCGCCTATTCTCCCCATGACCCCCGTCATCTGATCCCGTGCGACCGCATCAGCGCCCAGCCCAAGGACATGGTTTGGTCAAGTATGTCTCTGTAGACCCAAGCACGCCCGCTCGTCATGTCAACGTCGGCTGGAGCATGATTGCGCTGGGCCAGCCAATTGACACCGGCCGAGATCGGCCATATTGCATTCGTCGGGGTGCTGGCAAGGCCTGGAAAGCAACTGCGGACACGATCCTCCTTCAATGAGACGGCCAGCACTCCATCCGAACCGGCGGCGTCTATTGATAGATGCGATCCTGGTACACGGCCTTCTTGAATGTCAGACGCAGAGTGCGCTGGTCGTCCTCCTGTCCCGAGGCGGCTTCTCTTCGCCCTGCGGGATTCTTGGTGGCTTTCGCTGGTCTCACGAGAGGACTCGGGCAGGGCTGTGGCAAATCGCACCCGGAATTTTCCGCTCTGGCCAAACCCGGACTCGATCGTTCCTTCGTGGCCTACTCACCGCCGATGAGCGGGAAACCACGGGTGGCAAGCGCTTAGTTCTATAGACCCGGAGCAATCCGGCCGGGAGCATCGGAAGCCTCCATCGTGTATCGACTGCATCACCCCCATGCTTGCACCGAATCACCAACGGGTCGGTAGTTGGTCGCCAGCTCGACAGGGCGCTGCTCATTGCCACCCACTCAGAAACCTACTGGATCCCAGAACCACCTTCATTCCCACAAACAGTTCCAGGTTGGTCTCCTTCTTGAACATCTTGGCACCGATCAGCATTCGTTCGTCCACAACCTGCCCGGCAGAAACATCAGTCGGCCTGCTGATTCATTCATACAGTCCCTCAATCCCTTCAATCGCCAAATGCATTGCCCATGGCCATGGTTCATAACCATAACCACAGCCCTGTACTTACGCGATCGATCGTGCCGACTTTCTCCTTGAGCTTGTAGACCCTGAGCATCTTTGCAAGCTGTTCCTTGTAGTTTGGGGTCTGCCATAGCATGCTGCACACGTCCGTGAAACGCTATACGGCATGCACCGGCGTCTGCCATGCGGCAAGGATATTATGAAGGTCAAGTCAGTCCCAATTTTTGGCTACTGGACGCAGCCCCCATTCGCTTTCCGCTTCCGCATTCGGAGCTCAAGGGCGGCTCCGGTCTCGTGCCGCAGTGTTTCGGGGAGTCAGCATTCCAGCATTCCACGGCGCCCCAACGGTCGGGTCGAGTCGTTCCCACAACTCACGATTATCGTCATCAAGCTTTGAGGTGATGAAGAGACTATTCCTTGGGGCAAGGCAATGGGCTTGTCAAACTCAAGCAGAACGCTGTAGAGGTTGGTAGTTTGGCCGGGTGCCTCCCGGTGGTCAGGCAGCAGAGGCTCGTACTGATACTCTTGCTGAAAGTCAAAATCGTCTGCAGGAAGCAGTTTCGAGCGTCAGTTTCCTTCGCTCGGCTCGATCCGGGCATCTGCCGCTGTTCCTTATGGGTGGCCCGTATTCCCGGCAAGTGCTGGACAAGGGGGCCGTCCCAAGCGACCAGCTTGAGTTCCGGCACTTGCCTTCGATCGGTGTTAGTGCCTTCAGGAATTTGATTGTTGCCAGCGCTGTTTCGTGTCCGATCGTGACTGCATCGTTGCCAAGCAAGCCGGCGCAAGGTTATTACAGAATTGTCGAGGTCGACCGACACAATCGAAGTAGTAGACTTGGGATTGCAGACGTCCGTGCTTGCTCAAGAGCGGCTGCCTTACCATGAATCTTGGTCTTGGATGCGATTTCGGGCTTGAAGTAACGTATCCGTTTGGCCGTGGCCAAGGCGGCGTGCGCAAATATGACGGAGCCAGGTGCTGCGAGCATGCCTCGCTCAACAAGAGACGGCTCCAGCTTGGTCACGCAGATGCCCACTCGGTCCCCCTGATTTGAGTTCATCATCCAAGGCCACTGTCAGTACTGTCATCCGCCACAGCGAGGGCCACGATTCAAGGGCGGCTCACCCCCTCAAACAGTCACAGTGCATCATCCGCATGAGCTTCCGGAAGGAACCAGTGTCGCCCTCCCTCCTCCATCCCTCCACATACGTCTCTTCACATACCTGAGCGACTGTCGTGACAGGCTTTTTGAACGACTGCATCGACTTTATTTTCCGATTCTCGGAGAGGGATAC